>NW_028118202.1:0-38243 GCF_965113295.1 Leuciscus leuciscus | reverse complement strand
ATTGTAATTGTAAGGATTCGTAAAACGCATCGTGCAGGACAAACCGTAAGGCCTAGAGACGTGAAACCTGGCCAGATGGTAGGCCTCAATTTGGGGACAACCTATCAGAGTATGACCCCAATTGGCCCATAGGTGGCGCTACAGCAACCAAAAGTACTAAATCGCTCATAACTCTTAGACCGTTTGTCCCAGGATCAAGTGTCTTATATCGTTGGAATCCTTGGCTCAAGGCGGACAAAATGGCTATCTCCGATTTGCTCGCCCGTCAGGCGCCAATTTCGAGTAAATTGCATTTTTTTGAAAAACCTATTTTTGCGAACTTCTCCTTGGTTTTTCGACCAATTGGAACCAAACCACTGCAAGAATATTCTCTGGAGTCTGACAATCAATAATCATCCAAAAAATTCAAAATTTCAATTAACGGTCGATGAGGGGAACCAAAATCTTTGATGGCACCAGGGCCACTTTTACTAAAACGGTTATAAATTGTGAACAGAAAGAGATTTTTTTGCTAAACTTGGGACACATCTTCCTGAGCTCAATCTGAGATCACTTGAAAAAAATCACAAAAATTGGCCACTAGGTGACGCTATAAAACGGTTATAACTTGTGAACGGAAAGAGATATTTTCGCAAAACTTGGGACACATGTTCATGAGCTCATTCTGAGGTCACGTGAAAAAAATCACGGCAATTGGCCACTTGGTGGCGTTATAAAATGGTTATAACTTGTGAGCGGAATTAGATATTTTCACTAAACTTGGGACACATGTTCATAAGCTCAATCTGAGTTGACATGAAAAAAATCGTGAGAATTGGCCACTTGGTGGCGCTATAACAGTGAAAAAATCATGAAAATAGCTATAAGCGCACCCAACCGTTAGTCTACTGAAAATTGGCACGCAGTGTCTTTGTCCAGGGTGCCATGATATGGCGCTTTTCCACTGCATGGTACGGTACGGTTCGGTTCGGTACGGCACGCTTTGGCGCTTTTCCACTGCATGGTACGGTACGGCTCGGTTCAGTACGGCTCACTTATGACGCATTTCCACTGCATGGTACGGTACAGTACGGCTCGCTTCGGCTCGCTTTAAATGGTACCACCTCTGTTGAGGTTCCAAGCGTACCGTACCGATACTAAAATGTGACGTGAAAACACTGCAGATCAGTGATTGGTCAGACAGAATCATCACTACCAGCGTCATTGTATTTACAACACGAGACACTAAACCCGCTAGATTTAAATAGCCAGTAGACAACAGCCAACGCTGTAGCGCCTGTTTTAAAAGTATTTGATTCAAAAAAAGAGTATAAACTTAAAAAAATAAATGGCTGAATCGTGGTCAGTGGACGAGGTGCAGACGTTCCTCTTGTTGGTTGCCGAGGAGCGGATGGGGAAACCCGGAATGAAAAATTCGCATTTAATATGATGATGTCATGGCAGTAGAGACGGCAACTATAACGATCAGTCACACCCACTTTGAAGTGGTACTAACTGCAGTGGAAAAGCAACCGAGCTAAAGCGAACCGAACCGTGCCGTACCGAGCCGAGTCGTACCACGCAGTGGAAAAGCGAAGCGAGCCGAACCGTTCCGAACCGAGCCGTACCATGCAGTGGAAAAGCGCCAATAGTCTATGAGAACATTGATGTATCTCAAAAAACTCAGTATACGTCATTGGCACAATGCCTTGAAGGAGCCTTAGAAGTTTCAAGCCCGTGTTTTTTTCACAGGAGTGACCTCCTAAGACTCCTGAATCCTTGCCGAGTCCAACAATACCAAACATGCCAGGTTTCGCCTTATGGTTTTTGTAAGTGTCATTTAGAGCTTTAAAAAATTGTGGTTATCTTCAAAGCCGTTAGTCCGATCGAGACAACAACAAAAAAACAAAGGAAATTTGAAAACATAGGTAAATAGCTAAACAATAACGCCAAAATGTTAAAATTATGATAGGAACTGACAAAAAAAAAAAAATTTAATCCAATCAATTTCACCCATGAATCATTTTGATGCTCTCACATGTTTGAAACGAACAATGATGGATTGTGATGAAATTTGTTTTGAATTGGGACTGGCAAATCCCCGTCCATACTGTCAATGACCGTTCGCAAAGACCCGCCCACTTTAGTTACTGTTGATATGTCTGACAAGCGACGCCACTCTCACACCACACCAAGTTCTCACACAGTGAAAAATACATTGCGGATCAGAGAAAAGACTGCGCGCTGACAGACAAGTACTTTTGATATGAAACAAAGTCTCACCTTTCAAATGTAGTAATTTTTTAGAGACATTTAAACAATAAATACCGTTTTGTGACTCTTTAATGTGTCTGACAGATCGCTGTAGACTCGAGGCTCAGTTAAAGCTGCTTGTGAACTGATCATCTCTTCCTTCTAGTTAATTTATAGCATTAAAATAAACATGAATGAACATAAAAGGAATGTTGTTTTAAAGTGCTAAGACGTCAGTACACTTTGTTTTTCAAATTTAAATCCTCCAATGTTAATCTACTAACTCTCCTGACTGCTTTGTTGGACAAAATGGCGGATTATGTTGCACAAAGGAAAGCTCGGAAAATCCCGCTATAATGTAAGAGAGCATCTTTTTTATGTATTTGGACTTAGGCCTAACAATGTGTTATGGTGCGCTGTCACCAGTGTTTTTTTTTGTTGTTTTTTTGTTTTGTTTTTGGTGAGCGTAGGCTACTCCTGATTTTGTTAGTCATCTCATCTCTTATATGCTGTGTATGATCATATCCTGCCCTATTCATGGTAGCCTACTCGCGGACATTGCGTCATCAATGTCATCAATTGCGTCATCAAGGGGCCCGCCTTGATAATCCTACTTAAGGGCCCGGTGTTGGCTCGTTACGCCACTGAATATAATTGTCTAAACTCCTTATCAAAATTACATATTTACAACAAATCTGACACATATATATGGGCACACTTTGAGTACTACTAATATAAGTGGTGGAGATCAGGCAAGACTATAAGAAGACTCAGGCAAAAAGGTGCTATAACTGTAAAAACGCTTTAAAACCATATATTTCCTATGGTAAACTGCCTGTACTGGCTGTAAATGTACTTTTTCATCTAGGATGGCAGTTGTTAAATGCAGTTGTTAAATGCTAAATAAAACTTAATGTCTTTTGATGCTTGTGTGCTTAAAGTCCTTAAAGGCCTTAACTGCTTGAACCCCGATAAATGCTGCTTGCAGCTTTAATTAGGGGTTCAAGCATGAAATGCTGAAACCCTATTGTAATTGTACTGATTTTTATTATTATTATTATTATTATTATTCCGCCCTAAAACGCATCGTGCAGACCAAACTGTAAGAGCTGGAACCTTGAAACTTGGCCAAATGATAGTGCTCAATTTGGGGAAAACCTATCAAAATATGGCCCAGATTGGCCAATAGGTGGTGCTATAATGACCACATTTACTGAATTGGCCATAACTCCTACATACTTTGTCATAGAGGCTCAATTTTAGCATCACTGTGATCCCTGGCTCCAGACGAACAACCTGGCTATTTCCAAATCCCGATTTGAGCAAAAAAAAAATTTATATGGCCACTTTTGTCCAAAGCCTACTTTGGCGAACTAGTCCCTGGTTTTTGGTCCAATTGGAACCAGACCAGTCTAGGACAATTCTCTGGACTCTCTAGATAAATAATTATCAAAAAAAAGTTGAACTTTTGCATTTGCCTGGCTGTAACAGGCTCATTTAGGAAAGGGGAGGGACAAAAAAACACTCAAAAGCCTATACAACCTAAGGGAAAACCCCAAACTTCACAAAAATCGATGAGCATATGTGTCCTAACATGGTGAAGAAGCATGCCAAGTTTCGTGAAGATCGGACAATTTTTATTAGGGGTTCAAGCACGAAGTGCTGAAACCCTATTGTAATTGTACTGATTTTTATTATTAGGGGTTCAAGCACGAAGTGCTGAAACCCTATTGTAATTGTACTGATTTTTATTATTATTATTATTATTATTATTATTCCGCCGTAAAACGCATCGTGCAGCCCAAACCGTAAGTGCTAGAGACTTGAAACTTGGCCAGATGGTAGTACAAAAATCGAGGAGAGGTTATCAAATTATGACGCTGATTGGCCCATAGGTGGCGCTATAGCAACCAAAAGCGCGAAACTGGTCATAACTCCTAGACGATAAGTCATAGACTCAAGTGTCTTATATCATTGGAAAGCTGGACGCCTGACGAACAAAACGTATATCTCCGATTTTATTTCCGTCATGATAGATTTTCCGCCATTTTGAATTTTGTCAAAAACCTACTTTTGCAAACTAGTCCCTGGTTTTTCGTCCGATCGGAACCAAACCAGAGCAGAATTGTTCTCTGGAGTCTGAAGATCAATAATTATCGAAAAAAAGTCGAAATTCCGATTCCTGGTCGCTAGGGGGTGATAAATTAAGGTTGTGGGAGGAGCCTATTTTACTAAAATGGCTATAACTCGAGAAGTAAATGAGATATCTTCATCAAACTTGGCACACATGTTTAAGAGGTCAATCTGAGGTCACAGTAAAAAAATTGCGTCGATTGGCCACATGGTGGCGCTAAAAACCAAAAAAAACATATAGACACCTTACCGTTTTTCCGAATGACTTGAAATTTGGTATGCAGTGTCTTGGCCCAAGGGGCCACCTATGTCTAAAAGGATATTGGCGTATCTCAAAAAACATGGCCGCCATTGGCCAATGAGGTTTGAGCACCGTTAACGAAGTCCGATCGGAGCGAAACTCGGCGGGCATGTTTGGCTCAAGCCCCTAAAGGTCTGTAAGAATTTTGAAAGAAATCGGCCACTAGTTGGCGCTAACGAGTTTTATGGCTCTGTAATCACGTGGTGTTACACTTATCATCACAAACTGCATATCATCTGATACATCTGCTCATGCTGAACAACTTTGCCTCAAGAACCATTGCTGTCAATCAAACAGTTAATTAAATATTCATGAATATGTTAAAAACCTACTTTTGCGAACTAGTCCCTGGTTTTTCGCCCGATCGGAACCAGACCAGTCTAGGACAATTCTCTGGACTCTCTAGATCAATAATTATCGAAAAAAAGTTAAACTTTTGCATTTGGGTGGCTGTAATAGGGTAATTAATAAAAGGGGCGTGGCAAAATACACTAAAATGCCTATAAATCATAAATGAAAACTCAGAACTTCACAAAAATTGGTGAGCATATGTGACATAACATCATTAACAAGCATGCCAAATTTTATGGAGATCGGACCAAAGGTGGCGCTATAACTGTTAAAAAGCTTTAAAACCATATATTTCCCATGGTAAACTGCCTGTATTGGCTGTAAATGGTCTTTTCCGTCTATTATGTCAGTTGTTAAATGCTTGCTAAATAAAACTTAATGTCTTTTGATGCTTGTGTGCTTAAAGGCCTTAAAGGCCTTAACTGCTTGAACCCCGATAAATGCTGCTTGCAGCTTTAATTAGGGGTTCAAGCACGAAGTGCTGAAACCCTATTGTAATTGTACTGATTTTTATTATTAGGGGTTCAAGCACGAAGTGCTGAAACCCTATTGTAATTGTAAGGATTTTTATTATTATTATTATTATTCTTCCGCCGTAAAACGCATCGTGCAGCCCAAACCGTAAGAGCTGGAACCTTGAAACTTTGCCAGATGGTAGTACAAAAATCGAGGAGAGGTTATCAAATTATGACCTCGATTGGCCCATAGGTGGCGCTATAGCAACCAAAAGCGCAAAACTGGTCATAACTCCTAGACCGTATGTCGTAGACTCAAGTGTCTTATATCATTGGAAAGCTGGACATCTGAAGGTCAAAACGTATATCTCCGATTTTATTAGCAGTAGGCAAATTTTTCCGCCATTTTGAATTTTGTCAAAAACCTACTTTTGCGAACTAGTCCCTGGTTTTTTGCCCGATCGGAACCAAACCAGTGCAGAAATGTTCTCTGGAGTCTGACGATCAATAATTATCGAAAAAACGTTGAAATTTCGATTCATGGTCGCTAGGGGGTGCAAAATTAACGTTGTGGGAGGAGCCTATTTTACTAAAATGGCTATAACTCGAGAAGTAATTTAGTAAACTTCACCAAACTTGGTACACATGTGTAAGAGGTCAATCTGAGGTCACAGTAAAAAAATTGCGTCGATTGGCCACATGGTGGCGCTATAAAACAAAAAAAACGTATAGACACCTGACCGTTTTTCGGAATGACTTGAAATTTGGTATGCAGTGTCTTGGCCCAAGGGGCCATGTACATCTAAAAGGATATTTGCGTATCTCGAAAAACATGGCCGCCATTGGCCAATTACGTTTGAGCACCGTTAACGAAGTCCGATCGGAGTGAAACTCGGTGGGCATGTTCGGCTCAAGCCCCTAGAGGTCTGTAAGAATTTTGAAAGAAATCGGCCACTAGTTGGCGCTAACGAGTTTTATGGCTCTGTAATCACGTGGTGTTACACATATCATCACAAAATGCATATCATCTGATAGATCTGCTCATGCTGAACAACTTTGCCTCAAGAACCATTGCTGTCAATCAAACCGTTCATTAAATATTCATGAATATGTTAAAAACCTACTTTTGCGAACTAGTCCCTGGTTTTTTGCCCGATCGGAACCAGACCAGTCTAGGACAATTCTCTGGACTCCCTAGATCAATAATTATCGAAAAAAAGTTTAACTTTTGCATTTGGGTGGCTGTAATAGGGTAATTTATAAAAGGGGCGTGGCAAAATACACTAAAATGCCTATAAATCATAAATGAAAACTCAGAACTTCACAAAAATTGGTGAGCATATGTGACATAACATCATTAACAAGCATGCCAAATTTTATGGAGATCGGACCAAAGGTGGCGCTATAACTGTTAAAAAGCTTTAAAACCATATATTTCCCATTGTAAACTGCCTGAATTGGCTGTAAATGGTCTTTTCCGTCTATTATGTCAGTTGTTAAATGCTTGCTAAATAAAACTTAATGTCTTTTGATGCTTGTGTGCTTAAAGGCCTTAAAGGCGTTAACTGCTTGAACCCCGATAAATGCTGCTTGCAGCTTTAATTATTATTATTATTATTATTCTTCCGCCGTAAAACGCATCGTGCAGCCCAAACCGTAAGTGCTAGAGACTTGAAACTTGGCCAGATGGTAGTACAAAAATCGAGGAGAGGTTATCAAATTATGACGCTGATTGGCCCATAGGTGGCGCTATAGCAACCAAAAGCGCGAAATTGGTCATAACTCCTAGACGATAAGTCATAGACTCAAGTGTCTTATATCATTGGAAAGCTGGACGCCTGACGAACAAAACGTATATCTCCGATTTTATTTCCGTCATGATAGATTTTTCGCCATTTTGAATTTTGTCAAAAACCTACTTTTGCGAACTAGTCCCTGGTTTTTCGCCCGATCGGAACCAAACCAGTGCAGAATTGTTCTCTGGAGTCTGAAGATCAATAATTATCGAAAAAAAGTTGAAATTTCGATTCATGGTCGCTAGGGGGTGCAAAATTAACGTTGTGGGAGGAGCCTATTTTACTAAAATGGCTATAACTCAAGAAGTAATTAAGTAAACTTCACCAAACTTGGTACACATGTGTAAGAGGTCAATCTGAGGTCACAGTAAAAAGATTGCGTCGATTGGCCACAGGGTGGCGCTATAAAACAAAAAAAAACGTATAGACACCTGACCGTTTTTCCGAACGACTTGAAATTTGGTATGCAGTGTCTTGGCCCAAGGGGCCATGTATATCTAAAAGGATATTGGCCTATCTCGAAAAACATGGCCGCCATTGGCCAATGAGGTTTGAGCACCGTTAACGAAGTCCGATCGGAGCGAAACTCGGTGGGCATGTTCGGCTCAAGCCCCTGGAGGTCTGTAAGAATTTTGAAAGAAATCGGCCACTAGTTGGCGCTAACGAGTTTTAAGGCTCTGTAATCACGTGGTGTTACACTTATTGTCACAAAATGCATATCATTTGATAGATCTCCTCATGCTGAACAACTTTGCCTCAAGAACCATTGCTGTCAATCAAAACGTTAATTAAAAATTCATGAATATGTTAAAAACCTACTTTTGCGAACTAGTCCCTGGTTTTTCGCCCGATCGGAACCAGACCAGTCTAGGACAATTCTCTGGACTCTCTAGATAAATAATTATCGAAAAAAAGTTGAACTTTTGCATTTGGGTGGCTGTAATAGGGTAATTTATAAAAGGGGCGTGGCAAAATACACTAAAAAGCCTATAAATCATAAATGAAAACTCAGAACTTCACGAAAATTGGTGAGCATATGTGCCATAACATTCTAAACAAGCATGCAAAATTTCATGTAGATCGGACCATAGGTGGCGCTATAACTGTTAAAAAGCTTTGAAAACCATATATTTCCTATGGTAAATTGCCTGTATTGGCTGGAAATGGTCTTTTCCGTCTATTATGTCAGTTGTTAAATGCTTGCTAAATAAAACTTAATGTCTTTTGATGCTTGTGTGCTTAAAGGCCTTAAAGGCCTTAACTGCTTGAACCCCGATAAATGCTGCTTGCAGCTTTAATTAGGGGTTCAAGCATGAAATGCTGAAACCCTATTGTAATTGTAAGGATTCGTAAAACGCATCGTGCAGGACAAACCGTAAGGCCTAGAGACGTGAAACCTGGCCAGATGGTAGGCCTCAATTTGGGGACAACCTATCAGAGTATGACCCCAATTGGCCCATAGGTGGCGCTACAGCAACCAAAAGTACTAAATCGATCATAACTCTTAGACCGTTTGTCCCAGGATCAAGTGTCTTATATCGTTGGAATCCTTGGCTCAAGGCGGACAAAATGGCTATCTCCGATTTGGATGTAGGCAGGGAAAATTTTCTGCTATGTCGGATTTTGTCTGAAACCTACTTTTGCGAACTAGTCCCTGGTTTTTGGCCCGATCGGAACCAAACCAGTCTAGGACAATTCTCTGGACTCTCTAGATCAATAATTATCGAAAAAAAGTTGAACTTTTGCATTTGGGTGGCTGTAACAGGGTCATTTAGAAAAGGGGCGTGGCAAAATACACTAAAAAGCCTATAAATCCCAAATGAAAACTCAGAACTTCACAAAAATTGATGAGCATATGTGTCAGAACATGGTGAGGAAGCATGCAGAGTTTCATGGAGATCGGACCATAGGTGGCGCTATAACTGGCAAAAAGCCTTCATTCTTATTAGGGGTTCAAGCGTGAAATGCTGAAACCCTATTGTAATTGTAAGGATTCGTAAAACGCATCGTGCAGGACAAACCGTAAGGCCTAGAGACGTGAAACCTGGCCAGATGGTAGGCCTCAATTTGGGGACAACCTATCAGAGTATGACCCCAATTGGCCCATAGGTGGCGCTACAGCAACCAAAAGTACTAAATCGCTCACAACTCTTAGACCGTTTGTCCCAGGATCAAGTGTCTTATATCGTTGGAATCCTTGGCTCAAGGCGGACAAAATGGCTATCTCCGATTTGCTCGCTCTTCAGGTGCCAATTTCGAGTAAATTGCATTTTTTTGAAAAACCTATTTTTGCGAACTTCTCCTTGGTTTTTCGACCAATTGGAACCAAACCACTGCAAGAATATTCTCTGGAGTCTGACAATCAATAATCATCCAAAAAATTCAAAATTTCAATTAACGGTCGATAAGGGGAACCAAAATCTTTGATAGCACCAGGGCCACTTTTACTAAAACGGTTATAAATTGTGAACGGAAAGAGATTTTTTTGCTAAACTTGGGACACATCTTCCTGAGCTCAATCTGAGATCACTTGAAAAAAATCGCAACAATTGGCCAGTAGGTGGCACAATAAAACGGTTATAACTTTTGAACGGAAAGAGATATTTTCACAAAACTTGGGACACATGTTCATGAGCTCATTCTGAGGTCACGTGAAAAAAAATCATGAGAATTGGCCACTTGGTGGCGCTATAAAATGGTTATAACTTGTGAACGGAATGAGATATTTTCACTAAACTTGGGACACATGTTCATAAGCTCAATCTGAGTTGACATGAAAAAAATCGTGACAATTGGCCACTTGGTGGCGCTATAACAGTGAAAAAATTCATGAAAATAGCTATAAGCGCACCCAAACGTTAGTCTACTGAAAAGTGGCACGCAGTGTCTTTGTCCAGGGTGCCATGATAGTCTATGAGAACATTGGTGTATCTCAAAAAACTCAGTATACGTCATTGGCACAAAGCCTTGAAGGAGCCTTAAAAGTTTCAAGGAAGCCCATGTTTTTTTCACAGGAGTGACCTCCTAAGAATCCTTGCCGAGTCCAACAATACCAAACATGCCAGGTTTCGCCTTATGGTTTTTGTAAGTGTCATTTAGAGCTTTAAAAAATTGTGGTTATCTTCAAAGCCGTTAGTCTGATCTAGACAACAACAAAAAAACAAAGGAAATTTGAAAACATAGGTAAATAGCTAAACAATAACGCCAAAATGTTAAAATTATGATAGGAACTGACAAAAAAAAGAAATTAAATCCAATCAATTTCACCCATGGATCATTTTGATGCTCTCACATGTTTGAAATGAACAATGATGGATTGTGATGAAATTTGTTTTGAATTGGGACTGGCGAATCCCCGTCCATACTGTCAATGACCATTCACAAAGACCCGCCCACTTTAGTTACTGTTGCTATGTCTGACAAGCGACGCCACTCTCACACCACACCAAGTTCTCACGCAGTGAAAAATACATTGCGGATCAGAGAGGAGACTGCGCGCAGACAGACAAGTACTTTTGATATGAAACAAATGGCGCTTTTCCACTACACAGTGTAACACAGTGTACTTTTTCCACTGTGTAAAAGTTGTACCTGTACCTGCTTCCAGGTACTTTTTTTCGTACCACCTCCGGCGAGGTTCTAAGCAAGCTGGGGCGAGCTGAGGCAATACTAAAATGTGACGTGAAAACACGGCAGACTGCTGACTGGTCAGAGAGAATCGTCACTATTAACTGCGTCATCATTGCACGCGCCAGACGGAGTATCCTGAATAAAAAACAGCAAAAACAAAAACATCCAAAAACAGCATACACTTGATTTCCTCCATTGTCCTGTGTGTGTGGCAGCGGATGTATCTCGCGTAGAAGATTAAGTCACAGCAGTTTCCTGCGGCGTCGCTATGACGACCAGGTACTATTGTGGAGGTACTATCTGCAATGGAAAACGGAGCGAAAAGCGAGCCGAGCCGAGCCGAGCCGAGTCGAGTCGAGTCGAGTCGAGTTGAGCTGGTACTGGTAATGGAAAAGCGGCAAAAGTCTCACCTTTCAAATGTAGTCACTTTTTAGAGACATTTAAACAATAAATACTGTTTTGTGACTCTTTAATGTGTCTGACAGATCGCTGTAGACTCGAGGCTCAGTTAAAGCTGCTCGTGAACCAATCATCTCTTCCTTCTAGTTTATTTATAGCATTAAAATAAACATGAATGAACATAAAAGGAATGTTGTTTTAAAGTGCTAAGACGTCAGTACACTTTGTTTTTCAAATTTAAATCCTCCAATGTTAATCTACTAACTCTCCTGACTGCTTTGTGGGACAAAATGGCGGATTATGATTAGTCAGATCGCCTGTCAATCAAACTCCCTGCAAATGGTCAATTGAGAATGCCCGTGCGCACAATCCTAATCTAATCGACAACTTTGCAGTTGCACATAGGAAAGCCCGGAAAATCCCGCTATAATGTAAGAGAGCATCTTTTTTATGTATTTGGACCTAGGCCTAACAATGTGTTATGGTGCGCTATCACCAGTGTTTTTTTGGTTTTTTGGTGAGCGTAGGCTACTCCTGATTTTGTTAGTCATCTCATCTCTTATATGCTGTGTATGATCATATCCTGCCCTATTTATGGTAGCCTACTCGCTGACATTACGTCATCAATGTCATCAATTGCGTCATCAAGGGGCCCGCCTTGATAATCCTACTTAAAGGAGCTGTATGTAAGAAATGTATTTCAATTAATCATAAAATGGCCCTGATATATCACTAGACATTAAGAAATCATGTTCATTTCAAATACTTATATCACTGACAACAGTAGTCCGGGCAGAATATTGTCATTTTAAAATTGAAGTTGCAGCCCTCAACTGATGTTGATGTTGTCATGTTGTGTTTTGGCCTGAAGCGCCACCCTCCACCTATCTACCAATCACGAAGTCAGTAGTGTTTCGGCCTCAGGGTTGCCAGTTCTGCTCTAGTTACCACAGCTACGTAGCAGCCTACGTTCCTGCTGGATCCTGCAGCCTATCTGGCAACCTCGAGTCAGGGGGAGGGGATACACCGCTCTACAGTAATTTGAAAGTGATTACAGTACCAGTTTTGGCCACAATCTTAGGAGCCGTATGCCGTGTGTTGGCTCGTTATGCCACTGAATATAATTGTCTAAACTCCTTATCAAAATTACATATTTACAACAAATTTAACACATATATATTGGCACACTTTGAGTACTACTAATAAAAGTGGTGGAGATCAGGCAAGACTGTAAGAAGACTCAGGCAAAAAGGTGCAATACCTGTCAAAAAGCTTTGAAAACCATATATTTCCTAAGTTAAATGGCCTGTATTGGCTGTAAATGGTCTTTTCCATCATATATGTCAGTGGTCAAATGCTTGCTAAATAAAACTTAATAACTTTTGATGCTTTTGTTCTTAAAGGCCTTAAAGGCCTTAACTGCTTGAACCCCGATAAATGCTGCTTGCAGCTTTAATTATTATTATTATTCTTCCGCCGTAAAACGCATCGTGCAGCCCAAACCGTAAGTGCTAGAGACTTGAAACTTGGCCAGATGGTAGTACAAAAATCGAGGAGAGGTTATCAAATTATGACACCAATTGGCCCATAGGTGGCGCTATAGCGACCAAAAGCGAGAAACTGCTCATAACTCCTAGACCGTAAGTCGTAGACTCAAGTGTCTTATATCATTCGAAAGCTGGACTCCTGAAGGTCAAAACGTATATCTCCGATTTCATTTCCGGTATGCAAATTTTCCGCCATTTTGAATTATGTCAAAAACCTAATTTTGCAAACTAGTCCCTGGTTTGTTGTCCGATCGGAACCAAACCAGTGCAGAATTGTTCTCTGGAGTCTGAAGATCAATAATTATCGAAAAAAAGTCGAAATTCCAATTTCTGATCGCTAGGGGGTGATAAATTAAGGTTGTGGGAGGAGCCTATTATACTAAAATGGCTATAACTCGAGAAGTAAATGAGATATCTTCACCAAACTTGGCACACGTGTTTAAGAGGTCAATCTGAGGTCACAGTAAAAAAAAATTCGTCGATTGGCCACATGGTGGCGCTATAAAACAAAAAAAACGTATAGACACCTGACCGTTTTTCCGAATAACTTGAAATTTGGTATGCAGTGTCTTGGCCCAAGGGGCCATGTATGTCTAAAAGGATATTGGCGTATCTCAAAAAACATGGCCGCCATTGGCCAATGAGAATTGAGCACCGTTAACGAAGTCCGATCGGAGCGAAACTCGGTGGGTAGGTTCGGCTCAAGCCCCTAGAGGTCTGTAAGAATTTTGAAAGAAATCGGCCACTAGTTGGCGCTAACGAGTTTTATGGCTCTGTAATCACGTGGTGTTACACTTATCATCACAAAATGCATATCATCTGATAGATCTGCTCATGCTGAACAACTTTGCCTCAAGAACTATTGCTGTCAATCAAACCGTTCATTAAATATTCATGAATATGTTAAAAACCTACTTTTGCGAACTAGTCCCTGGTTTTTCGCCCGATCGGAACCAGACCAGTCTAGGACAATTCTCTGGACTCTCTAGATCAATAATTATCGAAAAAAAGTTGAACTTTTGCATTTGGGTGGCTGTAATAGGGTAATTTATAAAAGGGGCGTGGCAAAATACACTAAAATGCCTATAAATCATAAATGAAAACTCAGAACTTCACAAAAATTGGTGAGCATATGTGACATAACATCATTAACAAGCATGCCAAATTTTATGGAGATCGGACCAAAGGTGGCGCTATAACTGTTAAAAAGCTTTAAAACCATATATTTCCCATGGTAAACAGCCTGTATTGGCTGTAAATGGTCTTTTCCGTCTATTATGTCAGTTGTTAAATGCTTGCTAAATAAAACTTAATGTCTTTTGATGCTTGTGTGCTTAAAGGCCTTAACTGCTTGAACCCCGATAAATGCTGCTTGCAGCTTTAATTATTATTATTATTATTATTCTTCCGCCGTAAAACGCATCGTGCAGCCCAAACCGTAAGTGCTAGAGACTTGAAACTTGGCCAGATGGTAGTACAAAAATCGAGGAGAGGTTATCAAATTATGACGCTGATTGGCCCATAGGTGGCGCTATAGCAACCAAAAGCGCGAAACTGGTCATAACTCCTAGACGATAAGTCATAGACTCAAGTGTCTTATATCATTGGAAAGCTGGACGCCTGACGAACAAAACGTATATCTCCGATTTTATTTCCGTCATGATAGATTTTCCGCCATTTTGAATTTTGTCAAAAACCTACTTTTGCAAACTAGTCCCTGGTTTTTCGTCCGATCGGAACCAAACCAGAGCAGAATTGTTCTCTGAAGTCTGAAGATCAATAATTATCGAAAAAAAGTCGAAATTCCGATTCCTGGTCGCTAGGGGGTGATAAATTAAGGTTGTGGGAGGAGCCTATTTTACTAAAATGGCTATAACTCGAGAAGTAAATGAGATATCTTCACCAAACTTGGCACACATGTTTAAGAGGTCAATCTGAGGTCAGAGTAAAAAAAATTGCGTCGATTGGCCACATGGTGGCGCTATAAACAAAAAAAAAACATATAGACACCTGACCGTTTTTCCAAATGACTTGAAATTTGGTATGCAGTGTCTTGGCCCAAGGGGCCACCTATGTCTAAAAGGATATTGGCGTATCTCGAAAAACATGGCCGCCATTGGCCAATGAGGTTTGACCACCGTTAACAAAGTCCGATCGGAGCGAAACTCGGTGGGCATGTTCGGCTCAAGCCCCTAGAGGTCTGTGAGAATTTTGAAAGAAATCGGCCACTAGTTGGCGCTAACGAGTTTTATGGCTCTGTAATCACGTGGTGTTACACTGATCATCACAAAATGCATATCATCTTATAGATCTGCTCATGCTGAACAACTTTGCCTCAAGAACCATTGCTGTCAATCAAACACTTAATTAAATATTCATGAATATGTTAAAAACCTACTTTTGCGAACTAGTCCCTGGTTTTTCGCCCGATCGGAACCAGACCAGTCTAGGACAATTCTCTGGACTCTCTAGAACAATAATTATTGAAAAAAAGTTGAACTTTTGCATTTGGGTGGCTGTAATAGGGTAATTTATAAAAAGGGGCGTGGCAAAATACACTAATTTGCCTATAAATCATAAATGAAAACTCAGAACTTCACAAAAATTGGTGAGCATATGTGACATAACATCATTAACAAGCATGCCAAATTTTATGGAGATCGGACCAAAGGTGGCGCTATAACTGTTAAAAAGCTTTAAAACCATATATTTCCCATGGTAAACTGCCTGTATTGGCTGTAAATGGTCTTTTCCGTCTATTATGTCAGTTGTTAAATGCTTGCTAAATAAAACTTAATGTCTTTTGATGCTTGTGTGCTTAAAGGCCTTAAAGGCCTTAACTGCTTGAACCCCGATAAATGCTGCTTGCAGCTTTAATTATTATTATTATTATTATTCCGCCGTAAAACGCATCGTGCAGCCCAAACCGTAAGAGCTGGAACTTTGAAACTTTGCCATATGGTAGTACAAAAATCGAGGAGAGGTTATCAAATTATGACCTCGAATGGCCCATAGGTGGCGCTATAGCGACCAAAAGCGCGAAACTGCTCATAACTCCTAGACCGTATGTCGTAGACTCAAGTCTCTTATATCATTGGAAAGCTGGATGCCTGACGAACAAAACGTATATCTCCGATTTCATTTCCACCATGATAGATTTTCCGCCATTTTGAATTTTGTCAAAAACCTACTTTTGCGAACTAGTCCCTGGTTTTTTGCCCGATCGGAACCAAACCAGTGCAGAAATGTTCTCTGGAGTCTGAAGATCAATAATTATCGAAAAAAAGTTGAAATTTCCATTCACGGTCGCTAAGGGGCGCCCAAATGTATGTTGTGGGAGGAGCCTATTTTACTAAAACGGCTATAACTCCAGAAGTAAATGAGGTATCTTCACCAAACTCGGTACACATGTGTAAGAGGTCAATTTGAGGTCACAGTAAAAAAACCGCGGAGAATGGCCACATGGTGGCGCTATAACATGAAAAAAACATAAAACGGCCCATAACCACCTGACCGTTAGTCCGATTGACTTGAAAATTGGTATGCAGTGTCTTGGTCCAAGGTGCCATGTATGTCTATGAGGACATTGGTGTATATCAAAAAACATGGCCGCCATCGGCCAATGAAGTTTGAGCACCTATAAGACAAGGTTAACGGACGTCGATCGGAACGAAACTCGATGGGCATGTTCGACTCATGGCCCTAGAGGTCTGTAAGAATTTTGAAAGAAATCGGCCACTAGTTGGCGCTAACGAGTTTTTTGGCTCTGTAATCACGTGGTGTTACACTTATCGTCATAAAATGCATATCATTTGATAGATCTGCTCATGCTCAACAACTTTGCCTCAAGAACCACTAATGTCAATCAAACCATTAATTAATTATTCATGAATATGTTAAAAACCTACTTTTGCGAACTAGTCCCTGGTTTTTCGCCCGATCGGAACCAGACCAGTCTAGGACAATTCTCTGGACTCTCTAGATCAATAATTATCGAAAAAAAGTTTAACTTTTGCATGTGGGTGGCTGTAATAGGGTAATTTATAAAAGGGGCGTGGCAAAATACACTAAAATGCCTATAAATCCTAAATGAAAACTCAGAACTTCACAAAAATTGGTGAGCATATGTGACATAACATCATTAACAAGCATGCCAAATTTTATGGAGATCGGACCAAAGGTGGCGCTATAACTGTTAAAAAGCTTTAAAACCATATGTTTCCCATGGTAAACTGCCTGTATTGGCTGTAAATGGTCTTTTGCAAAAAATGCTTGCTAAATAAAACTTAATGTCTTTTGATGCTTGTGTGCTTAAAGGCCTTAAAGGCCTTAACTGCTTGAACCCCGATAAATGCTGCTTGCAGCTTTAATTAGGGGTTCAAGCACGAAGTGCTGAAACCCTATTGTAATTGTCCTGATTTTTATTATTATTATTTTTCCGCCATAAAACGCATCGTGCAGCCCAAACCGTAAGACCTAGAGACTTGAAACTTTGCCAGATGGTAGTACTATTGCTCGCTACTCAGATACACGGACTCAGCCCAATCGGCCCATAGGTGGCGCTATAGCAATCAATAGCGCGACACTGCTCAGAACTCCCAGACCGTAAGGCGTAGCTTCAAGTGTCTTATATCATTGAAATCAAGAGCTCCTGAAGAAAAAAACGTATATCTCCGATTTCATTTCCGCCATGATAGATTTTCCGCCATTTTGAATTTTGTCAAAAATCTACTTTTGCAAACTAGTCCCTGGTTTTTCGTCCGATCGGAACCAAACCAGAGCAGAATTGTTCTCTGGAGTCTGAAGATCAATAATTATCGAAAAAAAGTCGAAATTCCGATTCCTGGTCGCTAGGGGGTGATAAATTAAGGTTGTGGGAGGAGCCTATTTTACTAAAATGGCTATAACTCGAGAAGTAAATGAGATATCTTCACCAAACTTGGCACACATGTTTAAGAGGTCAATCTGAGGTCACAGTAAAAAAAATTGCGTCGATTGGCCACATGGTGGCGCTATAAACAAAAAAAAACATATAGACACCTGACCGTTTTTCCGAATGACTTGAAATTTGGTATGCAGTGTCTTGGCCCAAGGGGCCACCTATGTCTAAAAGGATATTGGCGTATCTCGAAAAACATGGCCGCCATTGGCCAATGAGGTTTGAGCACCGTTAACGAAGTCCGATCGGAGCGAAACTCGGTGGGCATGTTCGGCTCAAGCCCCTAGAGGTCTGTAAGAATTTTGAAAGAAATCGGCCACTAGTTGGCGCTAACGAGTTTTATGGCTCTGTAATCACGTGGTGTTACACTGATCATCACAAAATGCATATCATCTTATAGATCTGCTCATGCTGAACAACTTTGCCTCAAGAACTATTGCTGTCAATCAAACCGTTCATTAAATATTCATGAATATGTTAAAAACCTACTTTTGCAAACTAGTCCCTGGTTTTACGCCCGATCGGAACCAGACCAGTCTAGGACAATTCTCTGGACTCTCTAGATCAATAATTATCGAAAAAAAGTTGAACTTTTGCATTTGGGTGGCTGTAATAGGGTAATTAATAAAAGGGGCGTGGCAAAATACACTAAAATGCCAATAAATCCCAAATGAAAACTCAGAACTTCACAAAAATTGGTGAGAATATGTGACATAACATCATTAACAAGCATGCCAAATTTTATGGAGATCGGACCAAAGGTGGCGCTATAACTGTTAAAAAGCTTTAAAACCATATATTTCCCATGGTAAACTGCCTGTATTGGCTGTAAATGGTCTTTTCCGTCTATTATGTCAGTTGTTAAATGCTTGCTAAATAAAACTTAATGTCTTTTGATGCTTGTGTGCTTAAAGGCCTTAAAGGCCTTAACTGCTTGAACCCCGATAAATGCTGCTTGCAGCTTTAATTAGGGGTTCAAGCACGAAGTGCTGAAACCCTATTGTAATTGTACTGATTTTTAGGGGTTCAAGCACGAAGTGCTGAAACCCTATTGTAATTGTACTGATTTTTATTATTATTATTATTATTATTATTCTTCCGCCGTAAAACGCATCGTGCAGCCCAAACCGTAAGTGCTAGAGACTTGAAACTTGGCCAGATGGTAGTACAAAAATCGAGGAGAGGTTATCAAATTATGACGCTGATTGGCCCATAGGTGGCGCTATAGCAACCAAAAGCGCGAAACTGGTCATAACTCCTAGACGATAAGTCATAGACTCAAGTGTCTTATATCATTGGAAAGCTGGACGCCTGACGAACAAAACGTATATCTCCGATTTTATTTCCGTCATGATAGATTTTCCGCCATTTTGAATTTTGTCAAAAACCTACTTTTGCAAACTAGTCCCTGGTTTTTCGTCCGATCGGAACCAAACCAGAGCAGAATTGTTCTCTGAAGTCTGAAGATCAATAATTATCGAAAAAAAGTCGAAATTCCGATTCCTGGTCGCTAGGGGGTGATAAATTAAGGTTGTGGGAGGAGCCTATTTTACTAAAATGGCTATAACTCGAGAAGTAAATGAGATATCTTCACCAAACTTGGCACACATGTTTAAGAGGTCAATCTGAGGTCACAGTAAAAAAATTGCGTCGATTGGCCACATGGTGGCGCTATAAACAAAAAAAAAACATATAGACACCTGACCGTTTTTCCGAATGACTTGAAATTTGGTATGCAGTGTCTTGGCCCAAGGGGCCACCTATGTCTAAAAGGATATTGGCGTATCTCGAAAAACATGGCCGCCATTGGCCAATGAGGTTTGACCACCGTTAACGAAGTCCGATCGGAGCGAAACTCGGTGGGCATGTTCGGCTCAAGCCCCTAGAGGTCTGTAAGAATTTTGAAAGAAATCGGCCACTAGTTGGCGCTAACGATTTTTATGGCTCTGTAATCACGTGGTGTTACACTGATCATCACAAAATGCATATCATCTTATAGATCTGCTCATGCTGAACAACTTTGCCTCAAGAACCATTGCTGTCAATCAAACACTTAATTAAATATTCATGAATATGTTAAAAACCTACTTTTGCGAACTAGTCCCTGGTTTTTCGCCCGATCGGAACCAGACCAGTCTAGGACAATTCTCTGGACTCTCTAGATCAATAATTATCGAAAAAAAGTTTAACTTTTGCATTTGGGTGGCTGTAATAGGGTAATTTATAAAAGGGGCGTGGCAAAATACACTAAAATGCCTATAAATCATAAATGAAAACTCAGAACTTCACAAAAATTGGTGAGCATATGTGACATAACATCATTAACAAGCATGCCAAATTTTATGGAGATCGGACCAAAGGTGGCGCTATAACTGTTAAAAAGCTTTAAAACCATATATTTCCCATGGTAAACTGCCTGTATTGGCTGTAAATGGTCTTTTCCGTCTATTATGTCAGTTGTTAAATGCTTGCTAAATAAAACTTAATGTCTTTTGATGCTTGTGTGCTTAAAGGCCTTAAAGGCGTTAACTGCTTGAACCCCGATAAATGCTGCTTGCAGCTTTAATTATTATTATTATTATTATTATTCTTCTGCCGTAAAACGCATTGTGCAGCCCAAACCGTAAGGGCTAGAGCATTGAAACTTTGCCAGATGGTAGTACAAAAATCGAGGAGAGGTTTAGAGATTATGACCCCGATTGGCCCATAGGTGGCGCTATAGCAACCAAAAGCGCGAAACAGCTCATAACTCCTAGACCGTTTGTCGTAGACTCAAGTGTCTTATATCATTGGAAAGCTGGACGCCTGACGAACAAAACGTATATCTCCGATTTCATTTCCGCCATGATAGATTTTCCGCCATTTTGAATTTTGTCAAAAATCTACTTTTGCAAACTAGTCTGTGGTTTTTTGCCCTATCGGAACCAAACCAGTGCAGAAATGTTCTCTGGAGTCTGAAGATCAATAATTGTCAAAAAAAAGTCGAAATTTTTATTCATGGTCGCTAGGGGGCATAAAATGAACATTGTGGGAGGAGCCTATTTTACTAAAATGGCTATTACTCAAGAAGTAAATGAGATAGCTTAACCAAACTTGATACACATGTGTATGGGTTCAGTCTGGGGTCACAGTAAAAAAATTGCGTCGATTGGCCTCATGGTGGCGCTATAAAACAATAAAAACGTATAGACACCTGACCGTTTTTCCGAATGACTTGAAATTTGGTATGCAGTGTCTTGGCCCAAGGGGCCATGTATGTCTAAAAGGATATTGGCGTATCTCGAAAAACATGGCCGCCATTGGCCAATGAGGTTTGAGCACCTATTAACGAAGTCCGATCGGAACGAAACTCGGTGGGCATGTTCGGCTCAAGCCCCTAGAGGTCTGTAAGAATTTTGAAAGAAATCGGCCACTAGTTGGCGCTAACGAGTTTTAAGGCTCTGTAATCACGTGGTGTTACACTTATTGTCACAAAATGCATATAATCTGATAGATCTGCTCATGCTGAACAACTTTGCCTCAAGAACCATTGCTGTCAATCAAACAGTTCATTAAATATTCATGAATATGTAAAAAACCTACTTTTGCGAACTAGTCCTAGGTTTTTCGCCCGATCGGAACCAGACCAGTCTAGGACAATTCTCTGGACTCTCTAGATCAATAATTATCAAAAAAAAGTTGAACTTTTGCCTTTGGATGGCTGTAATAGGGTCATTTATAAAATGGGCGTGGCAAAATACATTAAAAAGCCTATAAATCCTAAATGAAAACTCAGAACTTCACAAAAATTGGTGAGCATGTGTGACATAACATCATTAACAAGCATGCCCAATTTTATGGAGATCAGACCAAAGGTGGCGCTATAACTGTTAAAAAGCTTTAAAACCATATATTACCTATGGTAAATTGCCTGCATTGGCTGTAAATGGTCTTTTTAATCTATGATCATTTAATTTTCATATAATAATGTTCAAAACTAGTGCAGTACAATTCTCTGGACTCTCTAGATCAGTAATTATCAGAAAAAGTTGAACTACTTCATTTGGATGGCTATAATAGGGTCACTTCAAAATGTGGCCTTGACCAAGTGTCCCCGAAAGCTTATATCTTTTAAGATGCTCAGATCTTCTTAAAAACAAGTCAGAACATGTGAAATATCACTCTGAACAAGCATTAAAAATTTCAGACAGATCGGACAAAATTTGACTCTATAACAGTTTAAAAAGGTGAAAATAATATGAATACAATGGCATATTAAGCCAATAAGTGGTATTTTACTGCCCCCTGCTTTTTAAAATAGTTATTTTGTCATATTGTTTCTATAATTCATATTTAGACTTTATAAAATCATTATTTTAACATTTACAATTACATTTAGTCAAAATCCATCTGTTAAAGTATTAGTGTGTGTGTGTGTGGGTGTGTGTGAGTGTAAGGATGCATTATGGAGTTAACATGGAAAGACTGGTTTGCTTTAGTGCAGAAAACTGTTGAAAATCATGAAGATTAAACTGAAACTGAGCCAATAATGGTCTTCTAGTGCCCTCTGCTGGCCATTCTACTTATTAATGAAGTCTTTTGACATGTGCTTTTGAATTCATAATTAAACATAAAAAAATCACTTATATAACAATAACTATTATAACACAATCAGATTTTGTCAGTGTTTATCACTTCATTTGCACTGACACTTCACATACTTGCTAGTAATTTGGTAATATGAATATACAGGGTAAATCATGGTAAACTATGGTAAATCATGATAAACTTTGGTAAATCATGCTAGAATGTGGCATATCATGGTAAATCATGCTAGAACATGGTAAATCAAAGTAAACTAAGATAAATTCATGGTAAACTATGCCAGAACAGGGTAAATCATGGTAAACCATGGTAAATCATGATAAACTATGGTAAATCATGCTAGAATGTGGAAAATCATGGTAAATCATGCTAGAACATGGTAAATCAAGGTAAACTAAGATGAATTAATGGTAAACTATGCTAGAACAGGGTAAATCATGGTAAACCATGGTAAATCATGATAAACTATGGTAAATCATGCTAGAATGTGGTACATCATGGTAAATCATGCTAGAACAGTCTTTTCCATCTATTATGTCAGTGGTTACATGCTTGCTAAATAAAACTTTATAACTTTTGATGCTTAAAAACCTTAAAGACCTTAATAGCTTGAACCCCGATAAATGCTGCTTGCAGCTTTAATTAGGGGTTCAAGCACGAAGTGCTGAAACCCTATTGTAATTGTACTGATTTTTATTATTATTATTATTATTATTATTATTATTATTATTATTATTCTTCCGCCGTAAAACGCATCGTGCAGCCCAAACCGTAAGTGCTAGAGACTTGAAACTTGGCCAGATGGTAGTACAAAAATCGAGGAGAGGTTATCAAATTATGACGCTGATTGGCCCATAGGTGGCGCTATAGCAACCAAAAGCGCGAAACTGGTCATAACTCCTAGACGATAAGTCATAGACTCAAGTGTCTTATATCATTGGAAAGCTGGACGCCTGACGAACAAAACGTATATCTCCGATTTTATTTCCGTCATGATAGATTTTCCGCCATTTTGAATTTTGTCAAAAACCTACTTTTGCAAACTAGTCCCTGGTTTTTCGTCCGATCGGAACCAAACCAGAGCAGAATTGTTCTCTGAAGTCTGAAGATCAATAATTATCGAAAAAAAGTCGGAATTCCGATTCCTGGTCGCTAGGGGGTGATAAATTAAGGTTGTGGGAGGAGCCTATTTTACTAAAATGGCTATAACTCGAGAAGTAAATGAGATATCTTCACCAAACTTGGCACACATGTTTAAGAGGTCAATCTGAGGTCACAGTAAAAAAAATTGCGTCGATTGGCCACATGGTGGCGCTATAAACAAAAAAAAACATATAGACACCTGACCGTTTTTCCGAATGACTTGAAATTTGGTATGCAGTGTCTTGGCCCAAGGGGCCACCTATGTCTAAAAGTATATTGGCGTATCTCGAAAAACATGGCCGCCATTGGCCAATGAGGTTTGAGCACCGTTAACGAAGTCCGATCGGAGCGAAACTCGGTGGACATGTTCGGCTCAAGCCCCTAGAGGTCTGTAAGAATTTTGAAAGAAATCGGCCACTAGTTGGCGCTAACGAGTTTTATGGCTCTGTAATCACGTGGTGTTACACTGATCATCACAAAATGCATATCATCTTATAGATCTGCTCATGCTGAACAACTTTGCCTCAAGAACCATTGCTGTCAATCAAACACTTAATTAAATATTCATGAATATGTTAAAAACCTACTTTTGCGAACTAGTCCCTGGTTTTTCGCCCGATCGGAACCAGACCAGTCTAGGACAATTCTCTGGACTCTCTAGATCAATAATTATCGAAAAAAAGTTAAACTTTTGCATTTGGGTGGCTGTAATAGGGTAATTTATAAAAGGGGCGTGGCAAAATACACTAAAATGCCTATAAATCATGAATGAAAACTCAAAACTTCACAAAAATTGGTGAGCATATGTGACATAACATCATTAACAAGCATGCCAAATTTTATGGAGATCGGACCAAAGGTGGCGCTATAACTGTTAAAAAGCTTTAAAACCATATATTTCCCATGGTAAACTGCCTGTATTGGCTGTAAATGGTCTTTTCCGTCTATTATGTCAGTGGTTACATGCTTGCTAAATAAAACTTAATGTCTTTTCATGCTTGTGTGCTTAAAGGCCTTAAAGGCCTTAACTGCTTGAACCCCGATAAATGCTGCTTGCAGCTTTAATTATTATTATTATTATTATTCCGCCGTAAAACGCATCGTGCAGCCCAAACCGTAAGAGCTGGAACTTTGAAACTTTGCCATATGGTAGTACAAAAATCGAGGAGAGGTTATCAAATTATGACCTCGAATGGCCCATAGGTGGCGCTATAGCGACCAAAAGCGCGAAACTGCTCATAACTCCTAGACCATATGTCGTAGACTCAAGTGTCTTATATCATTGGAAAGCTGGATGCCTGACGAACAAAACGTATATCTCCGATTTCATTTCCGTCATGATAGATTTTCCGCCATTTTGAATTTTGTCAAAAACCTACTTTTGCGAACTAGTCCCTGGTTTTTTGCCCGATTGGAACCAAACCAGTGCAGAAATGTTCTCTGGAGTCTGAATATCAATAATTATCGAAAAAAAGTTGAAATTTCCATTCACGGTCGCTAAGGGGCGCCCAAATGTATGTTGTGAGAGGAGCCTATTTTACTAAAACGGCTATAACTCCAGAAGTAAATGAGGTATCTTCACCAAACTCGGTACAAATGTGTAAGAGGTCAATTTGAGGTCACAGTAAAAAAACCGCGGCGAATTGCCACATGGTGGCGCTATAACATGAAAAAAACATAAAACGGCCCATAACCACCTGACCGTTAGTCCGATTGACTTGAAAATTGGTATGCAGTGTCTTGGTCCAAGGTGCCATGTATGTCTATGAGGACATTGGTGTATCTCAAAAAACATGGCCGCCATCGGCCAATGAAGTTTGAGCACCTATAAGACAAGGTTAACGGACGTCGATCGGAACGAAACTCGATGGGCATGTTCGACTCATGGCCCTAGAGGTCTGTAAGAATTTTGAAAGAAATCGGCCACTAGTTGGCGCTAACGAGTTTTTTGGCTCTGTAATCACGTGGTGTTACACTTATCGTCATAAAATGCATATCATTTGATAGATCTGCTCATGCTCAACAACTTTGCCTCAAGAACCACTAATGTCAATCAAACCATTAATTAATTATTCATGAATATGTTAAAAACCTACTTTTGCGAACTAGTCCCTGGTTTTTAACCCGATCGGAACCAGACCAGTCTAGGACAATTCTCTGGACTCTCTAGATCAATAATTATCGAAAAAAAGTTTAACTTTTGCATTTGGGTGGCTGTAATAGGGTAATTTATAAAAGGGGCGTGGCAAAATACACTAAAATGCCTATAAATCCTAAATGAAAACTCAGAACTTCACAAAAATTGGTGAGCATATGTGACATAACATCATTAACAAGCATGCAAAATTTTATGGAGATCGGACCAAAGGTGGCGCTATAACTGTTAAAAAGCTTTAAAACCATATATTACCTATGGTAAATTGCCTGCATTGGCTGTAAATGGTCTTTTTCATCTATAATGTCAGTGTTTACATGCTTGCTAAATAAATTTGAATAACTTTTGATGCTTTTGTGCTTATAAACCTTAAAGGCCTTAACAGCTTGAACCCCGATAAATGCTGCTTGCAGCTTTAATTAGGGGTTCAAGCACGAAGTGCTGAAACCCTATTGTAATTGTACTGATTTTTATTAGGGGTTCAAGCACGAAGTGCTGAAACCTTATTGTAATTGTACTGATTTTTATTAGGGGTTCAAGCATGAAATGCTGAAACCCTATTGTAATTGTAAGGATTTTTATTATTATTATTATTATTCCGCCGTAAAACGCATCGTGCAGCCCAAACCGTAAGTGCTAGAGACTTGAAACTTTGCCAGATGGTAGTACAAAAATCGAGGAGAGGTTATCAAAATATGAGCCAGATTGGCCAATAGGTGGCGCTACAGCGCAAAAAACAAAAAAAACGCATATTTTTGCTTAAATCTCATTAACCGTTTGTCACAGACTCAAGTGTCTTATATCATTGGAATCCTTGGGTCAAGCCGAACAAAAATGGCCTCAAGGATTTCATTTCCGGTATGCAAATTTTTCCGCCATATTGGATTTTTTCCAAAACCTACTTTTGCGAACTAGTCCCTGGTTTTTTGCCCGATCGGAACCAAACCAGTGCAGAAATGTTCACAGTGGTCTGAATATCAATAATTATCGAAAAAAAGTTGAAATTTCGATCCACGGTTGCTAAGGGGTGTCAAAACGTTCGCAGGAGGCGGAGCCTATTTTACTAAAATGGCTATAACTCGTGAACAAAATGAGATATTTTCACCAAACTCGGTACACATGTGTAAGAGGTCAATCTGAGGTAACAGTAAAAAAATCGCGGTGATTGGCCACAAGGTGGCGCTATAATATGAAAAAAACATAAAACAGGCTATAACCACCTGACCGTTAGTCAGATTGACTTGAAAATTGGTATGCAGTGTCTTGGTCCAAGGTGCCATGTATGTCTATGAGGAAATTGGTGTATCTCAAAAAACATGGCCGCCATCGGCCAATGAAGTTTGAGCAACTATTAGACAAGGTTAACGGAGGCCGATCGGAACGAAACTCGATGGGCATGTTCGACTCATGGCCCTAGAGGTCTGTAAGAATTTTGAAAGAAATCGGCCACTAGTTGGCGCTAACGAGTTCTATGGCTCTGTAATCACGTGGTGTTACACTTATTGTCACAAAATGCATATCATTTGATATATCTGCTCATGCTCAACAACTTTGCCTCAAGAACCACTAATGTCAATCAAACCATTAATTAATTATTTGCGAATATGTAAAAAACCTACTTTTGCGAACTAGTCCTAGGTTTTTTGCCCGATCGGAACCAGACCAGTCTAGGACAATTCTCTGGACTCTCTAGATCAATAATTATCAAAAAAAAGTTGAACTTTTGCATTTGCCTGGCTGTAATAGGGTCATTTATAAAATGGGCGTGGCAAAATACATTAAAAAGCCTATAAATCCTAAATGAAAACTCAGAACTTCACAAAAATTGGTGAGCATATGTGACATAACATCATTAACAAGCATGCCCAATTTTATGGAGATCGGACCATAGGTGGCGCTATAACTGTCAAAAACCTTTATAACCATATATTTCCTATGGTAAATTGCCTGTATTGGCTGTAAATGGTCTTTTCCATCTATGATCATATAATTTTCATATAATAATGTTCAAAATTTGTGCAGTACAATTCTCTGGACTCTCTAGATCAGTAATTATCAGAAAAAGTTGAACTACTTCATTTGGATGGCTATAAAAGGGTCACTTCAAAATGTGGCCTTGACCAAGTGTCCCCGAAAGCTTATATCTTTTAAGATGCTCAGATCTTCTAAAAAAACAAGTCAGAACATGTGAAATATCACTCTGAACAAGCATGAAACATTTCAGACAGATCGGACAAAATTTGACTCTATAACAGTTTAAAAAGGTGAAAATAATATGAATACAATGGCATATTAAGCCAATAAGTGGTATTTTACTGCCCCCTGCTGTTTAAAATAGTTATTTTGTCATATTGTTTCTATAATTCATATTTAGACTTTATAAAATCATTATTTGAACATTTACAATTACATTTAGTCAAAATCCATCTGTTAAAGTATTAGTGTGTGTGTGTGTGTGTGTGTAAGCATGCATTATAGAGTTAACATGGAAAGACTGGTTTGCTTTAGTGCAGAAAACTAGTGAAAATCATGAAGATTAAACTGAAACTGAGCCAATAATGGTCTTCTAGTGCCCTCTGCTGGCCATTCTACTTATTAAAGGAGAAGTTCACTTTTGAAAAAACTTTTGCTGATAATTTACTCACCCCCATGTCATCCAAGATGTCCATGTCTTTCTTTCTTCAGTCGAAAAGAAATTAAGGTTTTTGATGAAAACATTCCAGGATTTTTCCACATATTATGGATTCCATTGGGACCCAAACGGTTCAAGGTCCAAATGACAGTTTCATTGCCGCTTCAAAGGGCTTTAAACGATACCAGACGATGAATAAGGGTCTTATCTAGCGAAACGATCGGTCATTTCAAAAATAAAATAAAAAGTTGACGTTTTATAAGCACAAATGTTCGCCTTGCTCTGTTCTGTGATGCGCGTTCGTGACGTCACGTAATACGCAATTACGTTGAAAAGGTCAAGTTTGATGTGTTTACAAATGTGCGGAAGGAGGACCATATAAACATTTTCAAATGTATTTGTGTCAGTTTATCGTTTAAAATGCCCATTTCGTGTGCGCATCCTGAGTGTTTTAATATTAAAAAGCCAAAAAGAACATTTTCTTCAATTTTTCAAGCGTGACCTTTTCAACGTAATTGCGTATTACGTGACGTCACGAACGCGCATCACAGAACAGAGCAAGCCGAACATTTGTGCTTATAAAACGTCAACTTTTTATTTTATTTTTGAAATGACCGATCGTTTCGCTAGATAAGACCCTTATTCATCGTCTGGTATCGTTTAAAGCCCTTTGAAGCGGCAATGAAACTGTCATTTGGACCTTGAACCGTTTGGGTCCCAATGGAATCCATAATATGTGAAAAAATCCTGGAATGTTTTCATCAAAAACCTTAATTTCTTTTCGACTGAAGAAAGAAAGACATGGACATCTTGGATGACATGGGGGTGAGTAAATTATCAGCAAAAGTTTTTTTAAAAGTGAACTTCTCCTTTAATGAAGTCTTTTGACATGTGCTTTTGAATTCATAATTAGACATTGTAAATCATAGTAAATAATACTAGAATGTGGTGTATCAAGGTAAATCATGCTAGAACATGGTAAGTCATGGTAAACTATGCTAGAACAGGGTAAATCATGGTAAACCATGGTAAATCATGATAAACTTTGGTAAATAATGCTAGAATGTGGCATATCATGGTAAACCATGCTAGAACATGGTAAATCAAGGTAAACTAAGATAAATTCATGGTAAACTATGCCAGAACAGGGTAAATCATGGTAAACCATGGTAAATCATGATAAACTATGGTAAATCATGCTAGAATGTGGAAAATCATGGTAAATCATGCTAGAACATGGTAAATCAAGGTAAACTAAGATGAATTCATGGTAAACTATGCTAGAACAGGGTAAATCATGGTAAACCATGGTAAATCATGATAAACTATGGTAAATCATGCTAGAATGTGGTATATCATGATAAATCATGCTAGAACATGGTAAATCAAGGTAAACTAAGATGAATTCATGGTAAACTATGCTAGAACAGGGTAAATCATGGTAAACCATGGTAAATCATGATAAACTATGGTAAATCATGCTAGAATGTGGTATATCATGGTAAATCATGCTAAAACATGGTAAATCAAAGTAAATTAAGATAAAATCATGGTAAAACTATGCTAGAACATGGTAAATAATGGTAAACCATGGTAAATCATGATAAACTATGGTCAATCATGCTAGAATGTGGTATATCATGGTAAATCATGCTAGAACATGGTCTTTTTCATCTATTATGTCAGTGGTTACATGCTTGCTAAATAAAACTTTATAACTTTTGATGCTTAAAAACCTTAAAGACCTTAATAGCTTGAACCCCGATAAATGCTGCTTGCAGCTTTAATTAGGGGTTCAAGCACGAAGTGCTGAAACCCTATTGTAATTGTAAGGATTTTTATTATTATTATTATTATTCTTCTCCGCTAAAACGCATCGTGCAGCCCAAACCGTAAGAGCTAGAGACTTGAAACTTGGCCACAAGGTAGTACAAAAATCGAGGAGAGGTTATCAAAGTATGAGCCCGATTGGCCAATAGGTGGCGCTATAGCGCAAAAAACTAAAAAAAATCACTATTTTGCTCATATCTCAATAACCATTTGTCTCAGCTTCAAGTGTCATACATCATTGGAATCCTTGGCTCAAGCCGAACAAGAAATATAGGAGGTATTTTATTTCCGGTATGCAAATTTTTCCGCCATTTTGGATTTTGTCCAAAACCTACTTTTGCGAACTAGTCCCTGGTTTTTCGCCCGATCGGAACCAAACCAGTGCAGAAATGTTCACAGTAGTCTGAATATCAATAATTATCGAAAAAAAGTTGAAATTTCGATTCACGGTCGCTAAGGGGTGCCAAAACGTTTGAAGAAGGCGGAGCCTATTTTACTAAAATGGCTATAACTCCAGAAGTAAATGAGGTATCTTCACCAAACTCGGTACACATGTGTAAGAGGTCAATCTGGGGTCACGGTAAAGAAATCGCGACGATTGAAGACTAGGTGGCGCTATAATATGAAAAAAACATAAATCAGGCTATAACCACCTGACCGTTAGTCCGATTGACTTGAAAATTGGTATGCAGTGTCTTGGTCCAAGGTGCCATGTATGTCTATAAGGACATTGGTGTATCTCAAAAAACATGGCCGCCATCGGCCAATGAAGTTTGAGCAACTATTAGACAAGGTTAACGGAGGCCGATCGGAACGAAACTCGATGGGCATGTTCGACTCATGGCCCTAGAGGTCTGTAAGAATTTTGAAAGAAATCGGCCACTAGTTGGTGCTAACGAGTTTTATGGCTCTGTAATCACGTGGTGTTACACTTATCGTCACAAAATGCATATCATTTGATAGAGCTGCTCATCCTGAACAACTTTGCCTCTAGAACCATTCCTGTCAATCAAACCGTTCATTAAATATTCATGAATATGTTAAAAACCTACTTTTGCGAACTAGTCCCTGGTTTTTCGCCCGATCGGAACCAGACCAGTCTAGGACAATTCTCTGGACTCTCTAGATCAATAATTATCAAAAAAAAGTTGAACTTTTGCATTTGTATGGCTGTAATAGGGTCATTTATAAAATGGGCGTGGCAAAATACACTAAAAAGCCTATAAATCCTAAATGAAAACTCAGAACTTCACAAAAGTTGGTGAGCATATGTGACATGACATCATTAACAAGCATGCAACATTTTATGGAGATTGGACCAAAGGTGGCGCTATAACTGTTAAAAAGCTTTAAAACCATATATTTCCTATGGTAAACTGCCTGTATTGGCTGTAAATGGTCTTTTCCATCTCTGATCATATAGTTTTCATATCATAATGTTCAAAACTAGTGCAATACAATTCTCTGGACTCACTAGGTCAATAATTGTCAGAAAAAGTTGAACTACTTCATTTGGATAGATATAATAGGTCCACTTCAAAATGTAGCCTTTACCAAGTGTCCCCGAAAGCCTATATCTCTTTAATGAATGACTCAGACCTTCGAAAATGTATATGGCCACTTTTGTCCAAAGCCTACTTTGGCAAACTAGTCCCTGGTTTTTGGTCCAATTGGAACCAGACCAGTCTAGGCCAATTCTCTGGACTCTCTAGATAAATAATTATCAAAAAAAAGTTGAACTTTTGCATTTGCCTGGCTGTAACAGGCTCATTTAGGAAAGGGGAGGGACAAAAAAACACTCAAAAGCCTATACAACCTAAGGGAAAACCCCAAACTTCACAAAAATCGATGAGCATATGTGTCCTAACATGGTGAAGAAGCATGCCAAGTTTCGTGAAGATCGGACAATTTTTATTAGGGGTTCAAGCACGAAGTGCTGAAACCCTATTGTAATTGTACCGATTTTTATTATTATTATTAGGGGTTCAAGCACGAAGCACGAAGTGCTGAAACCCTATTGTAATTGTAAGGATTTTTATTATTATTCTTCCGCCGTAAAACGCATCGTGCAGCCCAAACCGTAAGAGCTGGAACCTTGAAACTTTGCCAGATGGTAGTACAAAAATCGAGGAGAGGTTATCAAATTATGACCCCGATTGGCCAATAGGTGGCGCTATAGTAAGCAAAAGTATAAAATCGCTAATAACTCCTAGACGGTTTGTCGTAGACTCAAGTGTCTTATATCACTGTAATCCTTGGCTCAAGTCGGACAAAACGTATATCTCCGATTTCATTTCCGGTAGGAAAATTTTTCCGCCATTTTGAATTTTGTCAAAAACCTACTTTTGCGAACTAGTCTGTGGTTTTTTGTCCGATCGGAACCAAACTAGTGCAGAAATGTTCTCTGGAGTCTGACTATCAATAATTATCGAAAAAAAGTTGAAATTTCGATTCATGGTCGCTATGGGGCGCCAAAATGTTCAAAGGAGGCGGAGTCAGTTTTACTAAAATTGTTATAACTCGTGAACGAAATGAGATATCTTCACCAAACTTGGTACACATATGTAGGAGGTCAATTTGAGGTCACAGTAAAAAAATTGCGTCGATTGGCCTCATGGTGGCGCTATAAAACAAAAAAAACGTATAGACACCTGACCGTTTTTCCGAATGACTTGAAATTTGGTATGCAGTGTCTTGGCCCAAGGGGCCATGTATGTCTAAAAGGATATTGGCGTATCTCAAAAAACATGGCCGCCATTGGCCAATGAGATTTGAGCACCGTTAACGAAGTCCGATCGGAGCGAAACTCGGTGGGCATGTTCGGCTCAAGCCCCTAGAGGTCTGTAAGAATTTTGAAAGAAATCGGCCACCAGTTGGCGCTAACGAGTTTTATGGCTCTGTAATCACGTGGTGTTACACTTATCATCACAAAATGCATATCATCTGATAGATCTGCTCATGCTGAACAACTTTGCCTCAAGAACTATTGCTTTCAATCAAACCGTTCATTAAATATTCATGAATATGTTAAAAACCTACTTTTGCGAACTAGTCCCTGGTTTTTCGCCCGATCGGAACCAGACCAGTCTAGGACAATTCTCTGGACTCTCTAGATCAATAATTATCGAAAAAAAGTTGAACTTTTGCATTTGGGTGGCTGTAATAGGGTAATTTATAAAAGGGGCGTGGCAAAATACACTAAAATGCCTATAAATCATAAATGAAAACTCAGAACTTCACGAAAATTGGTGGGCATATGTGTCATAACATGGTGAAGAAGCATGCAGAGTTTCATGGAGATTGGACCATAGGTGGCGCTATAACTGGCAAAAAGGTTTGAAAACCACATATTTCCTATGGTAAATTGCCTTTATTGGCTGTAAATGGATTTTTCCATCTATTATTTCAGTGGTTAAAAGCTTGCTAAATAAAACTTAATGTCTTAAATGCTTATGTGCTTAAAGGCCTTAAATGCTTGAACCCCGATAAATGCTGCTTGCAGCTTTAATTATTATTATTATTATTATTCTTCTGCCGTAAAACGCATTGTGCAGCCCAAACCATAAGGGCTAGAGCATTGAAACTTTGCCAGATGGTAGTACAAAAATCGAGGAGAGGTTTAGAGATTATGACCCCGATTGGCCCATAGGTGGCGCTATAGCAACCAAAAGCGCGAAACAGCTCATAACTCCTAGACCGTTTGTCGTAGACTCAAGTGTCTTATATCATTGGAAAGCTGGACGCCTGACGAACAAAACGTATATCTCCGATTTCATTTCCGCCATGATAGATTTTCCGCCATTTTGAATTTTGTCAAAAATCTACTTTTGCGAACTAGTCTGTGCTTTTTTGCCCTATCGGAACCAAACCAGTGCAGAAATGTTCTCTGGAGTCTGAAGATCAATAATTGTCAAAAAAAAGTCGAAATTTTTATTCATGGTCGCTAGGGGGCATAAAATGAACATTGTGGGAGGAGCCTATTTTACTAAAATGGCTATAACTCAAAAAGTAAATGAGATAGCTTAACCAAACTTGATACACATGTGTATGGGTTCAGTCTGGGGTCACAGTAAAAAAATTGCGTCGATTGGCCTCATGGTGGCGCTATAAAACAATAAAAACGTATAGACACCTGACCGTTTTTCCGAATGACTTGAAATTTGGTATGCAGTGTCTTGGCCCAAGGGGCCATGTATGTCTAAAAGGATATTGGCGTATCTCGAAAAACATGGCCGCCATTGGCCAATGAGGTTTGAGCACCTATTAACGAAGTCCGATCGGAACGAAACTCGGTGGGCATGTTCGGCTCAAGCCCCTAGAGGTCTGTAAGAATTTTGAAAGAAATCGGCCACTAGTTGGCGCTAACGAGTTTTAAGGCTCTGTAATCACGTGGTGTTACACTTATTGTCACAAAATGCATATAATCTGATAGATCTGCTCATGCTGAACAACTTTGCCTCAAGAACCATTGCTGTCAATCAAACAGTTCATTAAATATTCATGAATATGTTAAAAACCTACTTTTGCGAACTAGTCCTAGGTTTTTTGCCCGATCGGAACCAGACCAGTCTAGGACAATTCTCTGGACTCTCTAGATCAATAATTATCAAAAAAAAGTTGAACTTTTGCATTTGGGTGGCTGTAATAGGGTCATTTATAAAATGGGTGTGCCAAAATACACTAAAAAGCCTATAAATCATATATAAAAACTCAGAACTTCACAAAAATTGGTGAGCATATGTGACATAACATCATTAATAACCATGCAAAATTTTATGGAGATCGGACCATAGGTAGCGCTACAACTGTTAAAAAACTGTAAAACCATATATTTCCTATGGTAAATTGCCTGTATTGGCTGTAAATGGTCTTTTCCATCTATGATCATATAATTTTCATATAATAATGTTCAAAACTAGTGCAGTACAATTCTCTGGACTCTCTAGATCAGTAATTATCACAAAAAGTTGAACTTCTTCATTTGGATGGCTATAATAGGGTCACTTCAAAATGTGGCCTTGACCAAGTGTCCCCGAAAGCTTATATCTTTTAAGATGCTCAGATCTTCTTAAAAACAAGTCAGAACATGTGAAATATCACTCTTGAATAAGCATCAAAAATTTCAGACAGATCGGAGAAAATTTGCCTCTATAACAGTTAAAAAGGTGAAAATGATATGAATTTAATGACATATTAAGCCAATAAGTGGTATTTTACTGCCCCCTGCTGTTAAAAAAATACATTTACAATCAAATGTAGTCAGAATTCATCTATTGAAGTATTACTACTGACAATTGTGTCACATTGAGAGATGTGAATCCTGAAGGTGACTTGCAGTAAACAGTTTGATCACATCCTATGGTTCAAATGTCATCTGATTAATAGTTTACAAAGACTTTGTGAAATGTTTATAGACCATTCAAATATATTTTCATAATGACATATCCTAATAGCATTGAAAAACAACAACAACATTTGTCTTTGTGTGTGTGTGTGTGTGTGTGTGTGTGTGTGTGTGAGAGAGAGAGAGAGAGAGAGAGCATACATTATGGAGTTAACATGGAAATACTGGTTTGCTTTAGTGCAGAAAACTGGTGAAAACCATGAGGTTTAAAGTGAAAGTGAGCCAATAAGTGGTCTTCTACTGCCCTCTGCTGGCCATTCTACTTATTAACGAAGTCTTTTCACATGTGCTTTTCACATGTGCTCAAATTCATATTTAGACTCTAAAAATCACTAATGTAACAATAACAATTATAACACAATAAGATTTTGTCAGTGTTTATCACTTCATTTGAACTGACACTTCACATAATTGCTAGTAATGTGGTAAATCATGGTAAATCACACTACAAACAATGGTAAATCATACTAGAATGTAGTATTTCATGGTAAATCATGGTAAACTATGGTAAATCATGCTACAATCATAGTAAATAATACTAGAATGTGGTAAATTGTTGTGGGAGGAGCCTATTTTACTAAAATGGCTATAACTCAAGAAGTAAATGAGATATCTTCACCAAACTTAGTACGCATGTGTATGGGTTCAATTTGAGGTCACAGTAAACAATGTTATGGAGATCGGACCATAGGTGGCGCTATAACTGTTAAAAAGCTTTAAAACCATATATTTCCCATGGTAAACTGCCTGTATTGGCTGTAAATGGTCTTTTCCATCTATTATGTCAGTGGTTACATGCTTGCTTAATAACTCTTAATAACTTTTGATGCTTTTGTGCTTAAATGCCTTAAAGGCCTTAACTGCTTGAACCCCGATAAATGCTGCTTGCAGCTTTAATTATTAGGGGTTCAAGCACGAAGTGCTGAAACCCTATTGTAATTGTACTGATTTTTATTATTAGGGGTTCAAGCACGAAGTGCTGAAACCCTATTGTAATTGTACTGATTTTTATTATTATTATTATTATTATTATTATTCTTCCGCCGTAAAACGCATCGTGCAGCCCAAACCGTAAGTGCTAGAGACTTGAAACTTGGCCAGATGGTAGTACAAAAATCGAGGAGAGGTTATCAAATTATGACGCTGATTGGCCCATAGGTGGCGCTATAGCAACCAAAAGCGCGAAACTGGTCATAACTCCTAGACGATAAGTCATAGACTCAAGTGTCTTATATCATTGGAAAGCTGGACGCCTGACGAACAAAACGTATATCTCCGATTTTATTTCCGTCATGATAGATTTTCCGCCATTTTGAATTTTGTCAAAAACCTACTTTTGCAAACTAGTCCCTGGTTTTTTGTCCGATCGGAACCAAACCAGTGCAGAATTGTTCTCTGGAGTCTGAAGATCAATAATTATCGAAAAAAAGTCGAAATTCCGATTCCTGGTCGCTAAGGGGTGATAAATTAAGGTTGTGGGAGGAGCCTATTTTACTAAAATGGCTATAACTCGAGAAGTAAATGAGATATCTTCACCAAACTTGGCACACGTGTTTAAGAGGTCAATCTGAGGTCACAGTAAAAAAAATTGCGTCGATTGGCCACATGGTGGCGCTATAAACAAAAAAAAACATATAGACACCTGACCGTTTTTCCGAATGACTTGAAATTTGGTATGCAGTGTCTTGGCCCAAGGGGCCATGTATGTCTAAAAGGAAATTGCCGTATCTCGAAAAAAATGGCCGCCATTGGCCAATGAAATTTGAGCACCGTTAACGAAGTCCGATCGGAACGAAACTCGATGGGCATGTTCGACTCATGGCCCTAGAGGTCTGTAAGAATTTTGAAAGAAATCGGCCACTAGTTGGCGCTAACGAGTTTTATGGCTCTGTAATCACGTGGTGTTAAACTTATCATCACAAAATGCATATCATCTGATAGATCTGCTCATGCTGAACAACTTTTCCTCAAGAACCATTGCTGTCAATCAAACCGTTCATTAAATATTCATGAATATGTTAAAAACCTACTTTTGCGAACTAGTCCCTGGTTTTTCGCCCGATCGGAACCAGACCAGTCTAGGACAATTCTCTGGACTCTCTAGATCAATAATTATTGAAAAAAAGTTGAACTTTTGCATTTGGGTGGCTGTAATAGGGTAATTTATAAAAAGGGGCGTGGCAAAATACACTAAAATGCCTATAAATCATAAATGAAAACTCAGAACTTCACAAAAATTGGAGAGCATATGTGACATAACATCATTAACAAGCATGCCAAATTTTATAGAGATCGGACCAAAGGTGGCGCTATAACTGTTAAAAAGCTTTAAAACCATATATTTCCCATGGTAAACTGCCTGTATTGGCTGTAAATGGTCTTTTCCGTCTATTATGTCAGTTGTTAAATGCTTGCTAAATAAAACTTGATGTCTTTTGATGCTTGTGTGCTTAAAGGCCTTAAAGGCCTTAACTGCTTGAACCCCGATAAATGCTGCTTGCAGCTTTAATTAGGGGCCAAGCACCGAAGGTGCGGGCACCTATTGTATCTGTTCCCGTTCTTATTATTAGGGGCCAAGCACCGAAGGTGCGGGCACCTATTGTAATTGTTCCCGTTCTTATTATTATTATTATTATTCTTCCGCTCTTGGAGTCTATGGCAGCCCATAGAACCGATTGCGGGAAAGTTGTTTTGGTTTGACATTCTGATAGA
>NW_028118203.1:0-38418 GCF_965113295.1 Leuciscus leuciscus | reverse complement strand
AGTACACTTTTTGAGTATCTGTACTTTACTTGAGTACTATTTTTTCTGGAAACATTTTACTTTAACTTCACTACATTTGAAAGACAAGTATCATACTTTTTACTCCACTAACGTTACATTTATGTCAAGGTCCTTGAGTAGAAAGTAGTTGGATTCTGACATCAATCTGACTTTCATTTTCAATGTTGGGTTTGGTCTTTTAAATGCTCATTTTGTCATTGTTTTGGAGCACACTAGCTTATAACAGTGGCTGACATATTCATCCTAAAAGCCAAAAATCTTTAAATAGGGCACTATTTGAGGGAACAGCCCGAAACTATTGTGGACGTTATTGAGAGCACTTATTCAATCTCAAATTCAATCCCACTACAGGAACTGTGTTCTAGAAATAAATTATATATTGATATGAGGGTGGGTAGGTAGGCAGGCATAGATTCAGAGGCATAAGGTACTGTAAGTATTACAAACAATAATAAAACAATGCATTGACATTTACTTTAAATTTTTCATACTTAAGTACTTTTAAAAACAAGTACTTCTGTACTTTTACTCAAGTAAAAATCAGTCTTTTCAACTTTTACTTGTAACTGAGTAATATTTAACCAGAAGTATCTGTAACTTACTTTCACTCAAGTAAGGAAATTGTGTAACTTACTTTGTCCATCTCTGGGCAGCGGATCCTGATCACGGTCATCAGAATCGGACGTCCAAACCTCCCGACCAGCCGTCTGACCGAAAGCAGCTCTCCTGGATCTGGAGTGCTCTAAGGATGGAATATTTCACATATCACATAACGTTAGTTTAATCATAATCAATAATCAATGTCTGTGGTCAATTACAGATTTTTACTTCAGTTAAGTTACTCAAATTCAATTCAAGTTTATTCCACATGCAATGAATCAAATAAATGGGATCAAATGGGATCAGTCAGTCATCGTACAACACACCATAACAAATAAATAAAAAATTAAAGCACTCACTTCCTCTTTCGCCCATCATGAAATTACGAGCCATAACCTCCTCCAACCTCCTCCAAACTGCAATAAAATCGGTACAAACAAAATACAAGACAATACAATACAATACAATAGAAATCTCCTCAGAAATAACGTTACTCCCCTGAAAAAAAATATCAAACAAAAGTATTATCAGAAATTATATGAATTATATAATATAATTAAATTATATATCCTTTTTCAAAAAGTATATATCCTCCGATGTCCTTCAAGAATATAAGTCTCCTCTCAGCAATCCGGAAAAGCTTCAAAGTAGCAAGTTTCGGCCAGAAAATTCTCCGCAAAAGTCAGTCTGTTAATTCGCCTCGTCTCTCAATCAACAGACAGCGGTCGATCGTCGAGCAGAGAGATACATGCAGATCGCAGAATTCATAAAACGCGTCGCCATAGCAACTAACATTCGAATCATAACATGCACGCACGCCCAGACAGCGACCGGTTCGAGTGTAAATATATATGCAGTCAGAATTCATAACCTACATAGCAACTAAAATTCGAACCACGCATGCACGCGCACATCGACTCTGATTTATTAAATAATTGCAACCTTAATGTTGACGTTTTCTTTAATATGATTTTTATTCTTTCAGACCAGTTTTATTATTAAAACCCGTGGAAAATGCGCGCAAAAAGGCACAAGAGAGAATAAATCGGACATCATATAAATTAATAATTAAATTGGCCCTTTTCTGCATATATATCAAGGCCAATCAGCTTTCAATATCACTAATACACCATCCAACCGGTTAGTAGTAGTGGTGAAGAAATCCAAATTATTTTTGAATTCTCTATTAAAATTGTTCGCAATTGCTACCCAGTTGAGTTAACTATAAACGTGCTAAATTTGCTCTGCAAGTGAACGTCGTCTTGTGGTGCCATCTTATATATTTTTTAAATAATATTTATTATCAATGTCAGTGGTCTGGTCACTTCAAATTGTTACGTTGGTTTCACTTTGTTTTGGTCCATTTTAAAAACAGCCTAAGCGAATGTTTATATATATGTTTATTTTTCTGATTCATCAGAATCATCACATTACAATAAAATCAACTGTATTTAGATGGGAAAATGATTCTCATCTGTTTCATTTCATTAGCCTCCAGACTTGCTTAAAAAAAACAAAAAAACAGAACCATTAAAGCTATTTTTGTGACAGTAACGTCATATAATATATAATATTATAATATTGAAAGTATTGATTTTAGAAATACATCTTATTACGCATGGTATACATAACATATTGTGCTTTTTATTTATTTATTTAAATTACAAACATTTCAAGTAGCCTACAATGCAACAAAAAACTAAATGAATACAAGACACTGTAAATACAATTCAAAATGTATAAACCAAAGAATAACAACAACAACTAAAGTGTAAATGTACATAATAATAATAAAATAAAAAATTAATAATAAATACAGAAATTAAAGTTTATAATATCAGGGCAGTTATATGTATTTGAAAAGCTTTAAAATTTGTATTGTTTTTATAAGCTTTTTGTTTTGTGATCTCATGTTTAAAAGATATTCTAAGTATATTGTGAGATCAGTGTTATAAAAGGTAATATAGGAGGGTTTCTTTTGAGTTATTTTTGTCTTATGGATATAAAACTTCGCCAAAATAATTAAAAGATTAATGATATAATTTTGTTTTTCAGAAAAAGAATTCACAAATCTAATGACTAGGCAATTTTAAATATTAATATTGCACATATTAATTCCATTGGCTGGTCCAGCAACCAATCGCATTGCATCTCGCGTGGGCCGAGGTTCCGTATCTGCTTTACTTTTCGAAATGGATGATCCCCATGGAGAGAGAACCTGGATTTGTAAAGTTGGGACGGTTGTTTTATTCTCAACGATATGAAAAGTGTTGCCACTCCCATTTATTGCACATGTTCCCCCGAAATGATATTGCACGACCCGTAAATATGCAGGCAAACGCGGTTGCCTACTATATCAGTCGAGCCAATAGTGCGGCAAGATACTGAAATAGGATTATTATTAACCAATCAGATGTAGCTTATTTAGAACAGCTGTTACACCACGTATGATTCAGCTTTCGGACACGAGCAGCAGCTGCGGCGGCAGCAAATTGACCATCGCCAAGGACATTATTTCTGTGATTGTAAGTATTAATTTAATTAGAATATGATATCTATATAAAATGTTTGTTTTGTACGCTGTGTTGTTAAGCGTCTCGTTAGTGTCGTTTTAACCCTTGTATGGTGTTCGGGTCTGTAGGACCCGGTTTCATTTTTTATCAAAAGAAAAATTATACGATTAATTATTTTTTCAAACTCAGACTCATTGGCCTTGGCTCATTTTCTGTGAAGAATATATATCTGAACACATTTTCAATGACCACACACACACCCACACCCACACCCACACAGGCTGTCCGGCTAGACCCGGGGCTAATACAAAAATATAGTGTGTTATTGTGTGTGTGTGTGTGTGTGTGTGTGTGTGTGTGTGTGTGTGTGTGTGTGTGTGTGTGTTCTTGTATATGGTTTATGAGGACACAAATGTGTATAATGACATGGGTATTACAACGTAAACATGGTTTATGAGGACATATGTGTCCTTCTAAACCAAACGGCTTTAAAAACATACTAAATCTGTGATTGGTAGGTTTAGGGGTAGGGTTAGTGTAGGGGGATAGATTATACAGTTTGTACATTTAGAAAAACCATTACGCCTATGGAGAGTCCTCATAAACCACATATCTGTGTGTGTGTGTGTGTGTGTGTGTGTGTGTGTGTGTGTGTGTGTGTGTGTGAGATTGTAAGTGTGAGTGCAAGAGTGAGTTCTGTGTTTCTTAAAGGGATTCTCCACCGAAAAATGAAAATTCTGTCATCATATACTCACCCTCATGTTGTTTCAAACCTGTATGATTTTCTTTCTTTTGCTGAACAGAAAGGAAGATATCTAGAAGAATGTGAGTAACCAGACAGTTTTAGATACCATTGACTTCCATAGTAGGAAAAAATATTTACTATGGAAGTCAATGGTATCTAAAACTGTCTGGTTACTGACATTCTTCTAGATATCTTCCTTTCTGTAGGGGGCGGGGCCCGTCTCAAACCCCGCTGTTCGATCCATTTGCGATCCCCAAGATGCGCGTCGACGCCGTGCCTCGGCAGCAGGATGAAACCCATGAAAAAAAAAAAAAAAAAAAAAAAAAAAAAAAATATATATATATATATATATTTTTTTTTTTTCATGGGTTTCATCCGGTCCCTTTCCACAGGTGTATAAAATCAAGCACCTAGATTATGAATGCAGACTGCATTGTGCTTGATTAATACACCTGTGGAAAGGGACCGGATGAAATTCATGAATATTGGTACTCGATGCAGCGCCAAATGGGAGGAGCTAGAGCTCCAGCTCCTCCCCTCGCTGGAGCTCCAGCTTCACCACGCTGGATTTAGTGGGCGGGGCCGCGCATGCGCAGGTTAACTTTCTCGCTATCAAAGAGTTACGTCACGATCGGATTTTTTTTCCTGGAATGGGATCAAATATGGACTTTTAATGAAAAATAAAAAAGTAGAATATTTGATAAATAATATTATACTGTTTGTTAAATTCTATATCCAGAAATGTCGTTTCACAAAATCTCTTCCAAATGTGAATGCATTAAAAAATGACTTTTATTTGATTTTGTAAATCCTTAAAGAAAATTGATACAGTCCCTGCTATTAAATTCTTCTTACTTATATTAGAATATCAGTTTATATAAACCCCTATGTTAGGGAATTTGAATTGTTCTTAAGTTTGCTTATTTATTTTTTAGAATATTGCAATCAGTATTTACTCATCAAATGTTCTCTCCTGAATTGTATGGTAAATGAACTTATTTATAACTGCCTTAATTTATGTTTCAAGAACAATAGTTATTGCACATAGAGTAAGTCGAGACTTTCTTATTTTACAGCAGAGAAGGAAGACCAGTCCTATATCAACGCAAGCTAATCGAATAAGTCCTTTGTTTCGGGTGAGGAAGGAACATCTGGTGCCCAAAGAAGACAGAAAGGTGCGCGAGTCCATTGGTATGTCTTGTATTGAAACAATGCTGTAATATGTAGTACATAATTTGATCACAGTAAATTTGAAATCCGGAAATCAACACCAATAGAGTTAATTTCAACACTTTGAAAGTGTATATATGGGAACCACCCACAAAGTGTTAGTTCAACACTTTCAAAAGTGTTGCCTCTCGCAACACCGACACAGTGTAACAATATGAACACTAAGAGAGTAAAATTTTAACACCAATGCAGATCACAACACTGTTACAGAGCTGGGTGCAGCTTTGTAGCAAACACTGGCAGAGTTAAAATTCTACACTGTTCTGGTGTTGACCTAACACTTTAAAAAAATGGAAATGACAATCTTCTCAACCTTATAGGAGTCAAATTTGACACCATCCTGGTGTTGATGGAACACCTATTTACAAATAAAAAACAACACTAAAGGAGTTACCAGTTTTTCTTATTAGGGTTTTGCATTACCTACTTTAAAGAACTGTAAAATAAACTTAACAATTATTTAATCTGAAAAGAATAAATTCACTTTGAAATAAACACATCAGTCTGTATTACTCTTTCAAAACTTTATTCCAGCACAGAGCACCAATACATCTAGCCAGTACTTTAAATTACATGAATACATTTTATTTTATTATTTTTTTTTACAAATAACAGTCCAAAACGATGTAAAATAGACTGTCATTTCCATAGGACATTTGTAAATCAAACGGCTTGTGGTAAAACAATTCGTCAGGTTTTTTGAGCACAAGACTGTTCTCTTGTGCAAAAACACTGAAAGCATGAAGATGTTCAACAAACTCTGATTCCATACATGATGCCAAAAAAAAAAAATCCATCCATAATAAAAATGTTAACAATTTTTCCAAAGACAGGTGCATCATCAACCAAGTCTAAGCACACAACAAGACCACTACGATACTCCGTACCATGACACTTAACCCACGGTGTGACCGTTAATTCACTTGAGAGATCAATGTGGAGCTGCTCAGAAATAAAATCACCGTTTTCAAGGTCGGACAACAATTCTTTTGAAACAGGGCCAGACTCAATACCTTTGATAGTACAGTGCTCCCAGTGATAGGCAATGGCTAGCTGGTGTTTTTTGGCAAGTGATTTGGTCAGGTTTTTGATTTTTTTTTTAGATTTTTCTTAAAAAACCTGTGTTTTGCTTCATACCTCATAGTCCATACATGAATTAATGGGCCAATTTGCCTGATGCATTCAGGGTAGTGAATCATAAGGTGGTGCTTTGGAATCAGATTCCTAGAAGGGTACAACTCCTTGAACAATCGATGATGCTCCACTATCAGATGCTTCAAAAATATTGTCATTCCTTCAGAGATGCAAGGAGAAAATATAATGTTAACAATATGTAAGAGGAGCAACATCAAATGCCAGTGCTTATCCCCTTCTGGGACTACATCTCCAAATATGAGAGGGATGTTCCTAATGAGACACAATGTCTGACTTGCGTTGAGTCCAATGCTGTTTCCAGCTTGTTGAAGGTTAACCTTGGTTGGGCGATTATTTTTGTCCAAATAGCCATAGTTGAAGGCACACAATCTTTGAGGAATGGAATCGCAAGAAATTAGATTGCAACTCATGTATTCAAAAAGCAGTTTCACTTCATACTGTGCAACTCCCTCCAGGATATCATGCATAATATCCAGCACAAAGTTCTCTGATACATTAAAGTAAGTCAAGGTATTGAGTACAGAATTTCTTTTAATACCATAACAGGAGTTTTCATTAGGGTTGTCAGCTAGATACTTATAATGTTCCTCATTTAGGTTTCTGCTACGCAATATCACCCGCGGATCATCCTCACTAAATACTTCCTGTGCTAACACCTTGTCAGTGAGGCACAGTCTGCAGTAATGTTTCGCAGAAAAAGATTCAACGTAACCAAGAATACCATTTAGACCAAGGTTATCGCCGGTAAATTGCGCAATAGTACCAAAGATGGGCTCCTCAGAAAATGACACCTTCATTCCCTCCTGCTCAAGTATTTTCACATCATCAACCAATGGGCCAAGTATTTTGTCCATGCCATACTTTTTTCCATCCTCAGAATGGAACAAAGAAATTAGATGTATGTTCATTAAGGAAGAATTTATGTGTGCTGGCAGGTTACGAAGCACAAAATATAAACAGCCAAGTTTATGAATCCCATGTTGAGATCCTAATGGGTTTGCCGTTTCGAAATCATCGTAGTAAATTTGGATCTGAAGGGCATTGCTATGGATGGAGTACAAAGGATGGTTTTTGTAATACTGTCCGTCACACAAATCTCGATACGTGTCACTTTGCCGTTTCTCTTGAATAAGATTACACACCTCATTATTCCTAAAAATGAATTCAAGAGTCTTCAGAAGAGGGATATATATGAAAGTGTCATTAACTGGAATCTGTTCATACATTCCAGAGATCTTATTCTTTCTTGTATCGTATCTGACACCTAAGTGTATTTCAGTAGGTTCAACAACCCCCCATTTCTCACTGAAATATTTTCTCCATTTTGTATCGGTATTAAAATCGGAGAACGGATTATGAAAACTATTAAAAACATCTTCAACTGAACTTCTACTTGTGCTGTCAACAGGCACAACATTTAAAATGTTTTCCCTTAAACTTGTATGGAAATCAGTGACCAAATCCTCCATGCTTTCAACAACTGACATAATATAACACTGTTTGCAACACCGTTACCCTACAATTTAGCTATTATGGATGCACACATTTCTTTGGAACAATCCCTTGAAACAGAAGAACATTCATGCAAACTTGCATCATTATCTGACCTTTGCTCTGTGTTAGACACAACAAGTGATGCTGCTTCACCGGGATTTGGAGCTTGTTGATTTTGTAGTGATATATTCTCACTGCTTGATGCTACACCACTAAAATGAAATCTAGTTAAATGTTTTTTAAAACCTGCATAACTTTTAAATTGCAAGCAACAACCATCCTGAGCACAAACCAGCTCAAATTTCTTGCCAGGATACAAACCATGTACAAGTTTAAGGTGCCGAATTAATTTTACTGTTGTAGCAAGCAGCGTTTTACAGATGTAGCATCTAAACATCATTCAATAACTTAGCTCTGAGCTCCTTTACCCTTGGGCTCTCACTTGTGGTGCCAACATCAATTCCGTAGATTGTAGTCTGGAGAAAAGTGTACATATTTTTGAGTGGAAGATCATAACTGATGCTGAAAACAAAATGGACCTTGAAGAGTTCATCAATTGCTGCAAGTAAAGAGGATTCTTGACAGGGGATGAGCTTTTTATCAACCACAATGAAGAACTGACTGATAGCTTCCTTGCTGCTCCCTGTGGCAGGAATGTATGGTTGACGATTCTCTTCCGCCTCAAGATGTTCCTGTATACTCCGGCATGCCTGAATGAAGAAAACAAACAAACAAAAACACAAATTTGATTAATAGTAATGACAAACAAGTGCAGGTTTATCAGTTAGCATCAATTTTAGTCTTTTTAGCTTGATTGAACATTGTACAGAACAAGAGACACTCCAGAAGAAAACAGTATATGCACCAACTAGCTGTTAAAGGTGATTTTTAAGCATGACATTTTTTATTGATTTTTTTCTGAAAATTAGATTCTGACCCAAAGAGGAGCGTGAAGTCCTGAAGAATCTGAAGCAGTTTGCAGAAAACATGTAAAGAAATTACCATAAAATATTACATTTCTTAACAAGCTAAATGTGTTTTCAACAAAGCAGACTATTTGACAATTCTCTGAAACTAGCATTTCAATTTGGTCAAAAAAAAGGAAAGACAAAATCCATACCAATCCTTTAGTATCCAGGAATGGAGGAAAAACTGAGAGAATGGTGGTGGATTTCTCTGGATCATGGATAAGGTGCTGTCTGTATTCAAACGTGGTCCTCATCTTCTGCATGATGACCTCACGGTCACTTGTATGATTCATCAAGGAGATAGCCTCTAAACTTTGGTCATTATCTAGCTGATCTTCACGGTGACACAGCTGTCTGTCAAGCAAAGGGCCTCCCTTTTCCTCTGTTTTTGGATCATCCTTATTTGCAGAAGGTTTTGTCCCCCGTTGTACTGTTTTGAGGCGCCATGACAAGAACCCAGTGTTTTTTTGGCCATCATAAAAATTTTCCTAATGAAATGACACAAATTAAAACTCAAAATTGTAACCCTCCATCGAAAATGACAACTTCTTAGAAAGACATTTCTAAATGATCACAAAAATACTGAATGTTCTAATCTCACATAATGACTTATTTATCCAGTCCTCCCTTGGGGATCTCTGAGTGAGGGAAACAAGGTGATAATTCCCAAACCATAGTTCTGTTTGGTAAGTCGATGTGGGACTCTCCTGAAAAATGGAAACACTCAATGTTACTTCACAATGATGAGAATTGTTTAAAAATATATAACTAAACTACTCTTATTTTCAGAACAATCAACAGCTTATTACTTAAAATTTGTAGCACCCAACTAATATAGTTCACAATTTATATACTATCATAATCACTAACAAATTAAATAACCCAAGACTATTACATTTTGATAATTACCCTTCTGTCCCAATCATGTGTGCAACCAAGATGTTCACCATCAGTTTTCTCATGTCATCGCTAATTGTCCCTGTATCTTCACACTCCTTCAGCACATTTGCTCCACCTGGTCTTGTGTGTAGAATTTCTTTTATCAACTATAAAAAGAGGAACATTAACCAATTATGTAAGGGATGAAATACATCCAGCCAGTTGTTATAGCAGAATAAACTCCGACAGGCTGATCAGGACATGAAGCGGTGGGTTCTTGAAAATTTAAAATATGAAGGTGTTTTACTTTAGCTCACCTGCCCTCCATCTCTCAATTACCATGACAAAAAAATAAATAATATATATATATATATATATATATATATATATATATATATATATATATATATTGCACAGATTAACTGTTCACCAAAAGACTAGTAATGTGCGCTAACGAAGTAAATAGGGTCAATTGACCAATCAGAATCAAATGTTCCACAGAGCCATGTAATAAGAGAGTAGAAAATGCAGGAATATTTAAATGCCCTGAACGATGGTCCTGAACTGGAAAATTACTATTGTGTATAAAAAAAGAAAAAAAAAGATCTGAATTAAACTTTTAGCATGTAAAGCTCAAGGTTATGATAAGTAAATCCCCCAATGTCTGTGTAAGGCTACTGGGACTCACATCTCTGGCCTCTCACATTATCATCCTTCCTGAATCGTTTTGGACTAAACCAGTCACTGTCCTCACTGCTTTTTGAAGTTAGAGACAGTGTATCTGTATCCAAGCTGACTGAAGATTGAGGTGTGGAAGGTCCTGTTAATGTTCAAACTAGGGTTAATAGACATATTTGGAATACATTTATCCACACATCATCAACACTAGCTACAACATTTAAAATACTGTACATATTAAACACTACCAGCATTCATTCAGATATTGGGATTTGATATCATTCAATAGCTCCTGTTATCACTCACCAATGTCATTCAATTAATTTATGACAAAAACCAACCCACTAGTGGTCATTAGATCAGGAAACACATCTGTATCCACCTCTGTGCCAGTGTCATCTGTAACTGTAACTGCAAGATCTTCCAAAATTGAGAACTTCTCTTTCACTGCACAACAAAAGTTTGATCAAATTTAGGCAATGCTTTATTCACAATTTGACACATAAGGATAGCAAGATTTTTAATGTTTTTTTTTTTTTAAGTCTCTTTTGCTAATCAAGGCTGCATTTATTTGATTAAAAAAATAATAATAATATTGTGAAATATTATTACAATTTAAAACAGTTATTTTCTGTGTAATATACAGTAATAGTGTAATTTATTCCTGTGATCGCTGAATTTTCAGCATCATTACTCCAGTCTTCAGTGTCACATGATCCTTCAGAAAACATTCTAATATGATGATTTGATGCACACCAAACATTTCTGGTTATTATCAGTGTTGAAAACAGTTTTTTACATTTTTATTTCAGGATTTTTTTGAAAAGAAAGTTCAAAAGAACAGCATTTATCTGAAATGGAAAGCTTTTGTAACATTAAACACTACCGTTCAAAAGTTTGGGGTCAGTAATAATTTAAATTGTATTTTTTGGGGGAAAATAAATAACAAATCAATAATTTTATTCATCAAGGGTGAGTTAAATTGATCAAACGTTACAGTAAAGACATTTATAATATTAGAAAATATTCTATTTTAAATAAATACTGTTCTTTTGAACTTTCTATTCATCAAATAATTCTGAGAAAAAAGTGTACACAACTGTTTTCAACATTGAAAATAATAGGTAATGAATGTTTGAGCATCAAATCATCATATTAGAATGATTTCTGAAGGATCAGACACTGAAGACTGGAGTAATGATGCTGAAAATTCAGCTTTGATCACAGGAATGAATTACACTTTACTATATATTACATAGAAAACAATAATTTTACATTGTCATATAATTTCACAATATTAATGTTTTTTATTTATTTTTTTATCAAATAAATGCAGCCTTGGTGAGCAGAAGAGACTTCTTTTAAAAACATTAAAAATCGTACCGATCTAAAACTTTTGACCGGTAATGAATATATACACATAATTATTAATAACGACTTCATTACTTACCTTCTGCTATAAATATATCAAAGCAAGCCTCTGGGATTTTTATGAACTTCTTCTGATGTCTAAATTGTGCTTTGACTATCATAGTGATTTTACCTCTGAACTCCTGTGGGAGAGGAATAAACATCTTACTGGGTTGCTAACTTGCTATAAAGAAAATTTGATTCAATATGAAACCATATTTTTTTTTTTTAAGTGATAAAATAAATTACATTTCAAAATATCAAAACATCAAAGATGCCATTTTCATTTTCTCCATGTAAACGCAAATTTGTGTAACCGACGTCTTACGCACATTACGAGATCAATATATCGATTGACTACTGTCCACGTCTGACTTTGCTCCATTAAATATGAGTAAAATGTACAAATAAACAAAAATAAATCAGCTGCATGTGAACAAATCTTTTTTTTTTTTTTTTTTTTTTGTCCGTCGACTTTTTTTTTTTTTTTTTTGCAGAACTTACACATAATTACAAGCTCAGGGAAGTGAAGCAAGGTTGTATCTCTTACAATGAACAAACAATGAAACGAGGAGAAAAAAATAAAAATACATAAATATCCTGGATTTGCATGAAGCACATTATGTAATTATACATACAAAAAAAGAAAAAGAAAAGAAAAGCATAACAACAAGGTTAAAGCTGCCGTCGGCAAGTCTGGCAGATTGGGCAGATTGGGTCGATTAGCCAAAATTTTGAATGTTTACAACTCTCATGCCCCTCCCCACTACCAGCGAGCACCCTCCCATCGAGGTCGTGCTCGTCAGTGCGTCACTGTGCGTGTGTACCTGATTTTCTGTGAACGCGTCCGTCTCTTCAGCATCTATCAACACCATGGACTCGGAGGTAGGCTGCCCTGGCTAATCTATCCATAGATAGCAATAACCGAGGAATTGGAAGCTTGTTAGTAGATTTTCTCTCCGCCATCACACTTCATGCAATCTCCAGGCGAACTTCAGGCGTGGCGTGTGCATGTGATATTAACGTGCGCGAGTGAGGGGGGATCTGCGGCGTGTGCACGACCTGTGATTGACAGTCAGATCTCACACCCCCCTGCGCTGATTGGACCTGATGAAGCGGGAGCGCTGGATTTTTGCAAAACAAATAACACGCTCCAGGTGGAGTTAGAAGCTCGGGTTTTTTTCTAAAACCACCTTATTTATGTTGTTCTGTCGGATTATAGTGTCAATTTCACTGAATATGATCAGAAAAATGTTGCCGACGGCAGCTTTAAGTCATATCTTTGAATAAATCATCATAATGCATCAAAAATGTTGCACTTTTTTTGTTATTTATAAGTCTAAGGGAAGAAATAAAATAATTAAGGTCAGCAAGAAAAAGAGGGAAGCTCAAAGGAGACTTAAGCCATTTTTGCTTGTGGATGAAGAATTTTGCATATAAGATAAGGAAATTAACAACATGTTCAAGGGACATCTGCTTTGGGTTTTCATAATAAAAGATAATCTCTTTAAGAATGAAGGTGTGGGTCACATTTGTAGGGCCAAAAACAAAAGCACTTAAATTAGCCCAAAATCGATTGGTTACATTACACTCACAAAATAAATGGGGGACAGTTTCCTCAACAAAACCACAAAAAGAGCAAGTCTCATCAATATCAGAATATTTAGAAATGGAAGAGTTAACAGGATAGATTTTATGAAGGATTTTATAATGAATTTCCTTAACTTTGTTGGATACACAAAATTTACTAGGCAAAAGCCAGGCCTTTCTCCAAATTACATTTGTTACAAGGGATCCCCAATAGAATTTACCCCTTGGAGTAACCTTTCTCTTCATTTGAAAAATTGAGCGAATATGTCTGTTGTTGCATTTTCGATCTAAAAAATCTATCTCTGCCAAGCGTAAAGCCGGATATACACTATTACCTTGTAATGACAATGACTATGACATGCGGTCACATGCTGTTCAAATTAGTAAATCCTGATCTCCAAACACATCCTTCGTTGTCTCCTTAGACAACGAGTTTATTCATGGTGCCTCAGTCTGCTTGAACGGTCAAAATTGCATCTTTGTGGCTCCCCAGAGGGATATTTGAGTCACATAGGGAACCCTGTTTTGGAGAATCCCCTCTAAAACCCCCATTTCAGCATGGACTCCCTGTGACTTTTATAGACTCGTGACATTCCAGATACTCCACACACACACACACACACACACACACACACACACACACACACACACACACACACACACACACACACACACACACACATCCTTTGTGTTTAACTTAACATCCTTTAATGTATGTAACTCAGACTTGTATCTGAACTTCCTGTATGCATATGTGATTAATGTTGTTTTGATCATATAGTTATGATCTTCGAGTGTTTGGCTCTGAAATGTATTTTTGAAGAATGTTCTCCCAGTAGAATCGCATCCCGTAACCCGATCTCATTGGCAGGTCATAAAAGTTGACCACCAAGCTCATTCAGCCCTATGCAAAGGAGACCACGGGTGCGCAACATTCCAACACACACACACAAACACACTCTGGACTTTGAAACAGAAACCCCCTACAGAAAAGGACTTTTACCCATAAAGTCACTCTTAAATGTACTAAATATATATATTTGTGTGTTAAGAGGTGTGTGTAAACCATAGGAAAGCATATGTCCTATTTGTAACATTAATAGAACTGCAAATGCCTATACTAATGCATAATAATGTATCTTTGCATTGCTACAACGTCTATATTCTATTTTTGATATCTCTGTAATCCTCTCCAGCTAACGGAGTTGAATTCCGATAGCAGAATTCAGTGATGCGCATTGTTTTATACAGTTCATATGTCTGGAGAAAAACCCTCTCAAGTTAAAGTCAATCATGACTCATTCGAGTGGGCGTGTCTAACCGGACAAAGGAATCTTCCCGCTCGAAAAATCTCGACAGATGATTTGCCCTTCACGCAAAAGGAGGCGTACACGAGACACTGTTAAAAGTCCGAACCTTCAGTTTAAACTCTCTCTCAACTCTCAACGCAACTCAACCCTCTTCTGACCTTCTCCTCCACGCGCAGCGCTTCCCAACGCAACCAGCGGGACAGGCCTTGGCTTCTCCTCTGGACGCATGCCCGCGTCATGTAGAAGCTGCCGTTATTTTTGCAACTAAGTTCCTACACGCCTTTCCCTTCCACAAGGGAAATGATCTGAACTTTCTCGGTAACGTTAAATTCAAGTGAGCCTTTACATCGTCTTGCGAAACGACCCAAAAGACGAAGCTAGACGCAAACCAGCCGGACACGCGCACACACGCCTCTTCAGCACCGCACTGAAAGAGCACAGAATCTTGCAAGTAACGTAACTCTCTAAACGCTGATTTCAGGTGTCCAGTTCTTAGGTCTGTGAATTAAGTTACCCTCTATCTCTTCTCTCTGTCTTTCTGTCTTTCTGTCTTTCTTTCTTTCTTTCTTTCTTTCTTTCTTTCTTTCTTTCTTTCTTTCTTTCATTTATTCTGACCATGCGATGTTTTGTTTGGTTAAATGTTGTCTGTTTTACTGTTTGCATTTTTACGTACGTTTATATTGTAGCTCATATAATCTCTCTAGTGTACATTTATTAAAAATTCATTTATACTTTAACTGTCTCTGTGTTTGAAAACCCACCTTGTAAGTCAATGAAACTAAAAGATCTAAGCTACAAGCTCGATATCGACTACCTTGAGTAGTTTTAATTCATAAACTCAGGAAGTTATGTTCGTGGCCAGAAGATAAACTTTCTTGGAGTTTGTAAACAGGAAAACTCCTTCTTAACTGATAATCTTACATTTATTCGCTGGACGAATGACTGATGTCGAGATCAGTTACAGAACGAGGTATTTCCGAAAATGAATAAAGTAGCCTAATGTATATGCGATTTATGAATTATGACCATGAGTTATGATTAGTAATATTTCCCAAATTCCCTATATTCTTGAGCTAATTCGCATTGACCCAGAGTCGTTTACGTTACAACGCTGAGGGCCAGAGTAAACCATCACTGCTTTAAATAACGCAGAACATAAGCTGACCTGACTGTCCATTAAACAACTTCATTTGAATGGTTTGTGTTTTTTGTTTTACTTTCAGACCAGCACTGGAGAACGCCTGACAATGGGATGTTTCTTCCTCTGGTTGAGAAAAAGCTACACCACATCAGTGATCACATCTTCTGTTCTTCAACTGAACAAACTGTTTAGACGAGGAAGAAGAACACGAACCTGATAGGGACGTACAGGGAAGAGCAAGAAACCAGTTTAGCTGTGATAATGAATCATTATTTTCCAACACAATATCAAATCTGTTTTCTGTAGGTGACTGAATATGATTCTCTGGCACTCGTTTTGTGGCTTCAGCAGCTGTGAATGGATTCATATGATGTTGACGTATTTTTGAAGACACATTTTTATTTATCTTGAATCTCATTTTTCTTTATGCTACTTTATCAACTTTATGCTTTGTCCTCCAATAAAGTGTTGTTTAATAAAGTATGGTGACTATTGTGTATTGAAAGTGGTGTTTGGTACAGTAAATATAAATTTTTATTTGAGAAATTTTAATTTCTTATTTCTTTAGTTTAATTAGTTTAAAATAACTACATATAATTAATAACTTCTAAATAACTACATATAATTAAAAATAATAATAATTAAATAACTGGCCTGTTGGAGTATGCTTTTACTTCTACAAAAAGGGCAGATTAGGTACCTAGTCTTATTTTTTATTGCATAAATTAATCAGATGATTTAGATTAATTCACAAATAACACACACGTAAATGCGGTGGACAAAAAATAAATAGGGGTGCACTATCTAAGCTTTCACATTGCCTTTTAAGTCTAGTAATTTACATAATCATAGCAGATGCTTTTGTCCAAAGCAGCTTTAAAGGAGAACTTGGTAACTTTTTTAACTTAATAAAACTGTCTAGAATTCATTTGGATGGTTAAACAACCTGTTCTGGTGATATTGGTGACTTTCCCCGCTGGAAAACCAACCTTGCAACTTGGGGACTACCGTCCCGGCAAGATAGAAATTGGAAGTCTCGTGAGAAGCGAGAACGAGAACGAGCGCGAAACACAAATTGCTTTACGGCAATTCGACATAAACACACACGCATGTATGATGTATTACCAGATGACCCACCTCGGTAGACATAGCTCCACACGATACAGTTGGCTTGCTCCGATCAAAACAAATGCACATGAGCAGCGGTAGAGAGGGGGAGGAGGCCGCCGCAAGTGAGTTTTTTTACGACCGTGTTGTGAAATATACGCCCCCCCACAGCTGTAGGGGGAGCTCGTGGGGAAAACATGCGACAACAAAAGGAAAAATCAGCGAAGAAGTGACTAGAGTTCGCTAGAGTTGCCGAGTTCACCTTTAAAAGTGAGGAAAACAACGAAACCGTTATAAAGATAAAATAATAGGCTACATAGATACGTTTCAACCGTTTTTAGAAACACACACACAGTGTGAGCAATGTTCTTATTAGGTGTTTACGCGTTTGTCACAGAAACGATAAATATTTAATCATAATCATGACAAATATTAGAGAAAAATACAATATGATGTATGCCAGCATCTTGCGCATCAAAACAAACTTGTCCTTCCTCCATCACGGTTGAACTCGCACTAGATCCAGCAAGGGTGAGCTAGAACTCTAGCTCCTCCCATTTGACTCTGCATCGAGCATTGGTCAATGACGTCACCCGCCTATTACGTCTCGTCTTTCCATTGGACTGGTTATACACGTGCTTCACGACGCAATCACGGAGGGCGTTCCCACCGCGTCTCGACGCAGCTCGAGTTCCCTTGAAAGGGAAGCTGATGTTTCGCCATGTAATCAGACAGTCGATTCCTAAGTTCCGATACAAAATATTAGTAAGTATTTCAAAGGAAACTTTTATAAAACCGTAGACAGGAATGTGTGTACTAGCTACTTGATGGAAAAGATGGAGGAGTTTGTGAATCGGTTGGATATCTAGACTAAATTTGGATCAAGGGGACTTTTTATGTCTTGAGGCCCTTTACAGGCGACGTCCACATTAATACTTTTTTTCTGAAAGGACGTGTTTGACATTTTTCATCCTGTAGTAAAGGAACGGGGTTTCTTTTGTGTATCGTGCTGTAAGTTAGGCTATGTGATGATTTTTCAAATTACTTTTTTGAGTGAACGCATCGATGTCATTATCTATTTACCTCCAACTCTCATGATCAGATCATTGATAAAGATGTTTAATTAAGTTTAATTACTTTAGTTTTGTGTTTGTTCGTCATTTACATCCAGTGTCAGTGGAGATCAGACTGTTTCAACTGTTCAGCTTCATCATGGATGACAGACAAACATCCAGAGATGAAGATTTTTCTCCAGTTTGCAGGTACTTTAAATGAATACATTAAATAACCCTTTATAGACCCATAATAAAAGAGATGTCTGTTTTAAATGAATTTCTTGAAAACAATGTCTAAACCCTCCTCAAGTGCTTTTCATCCAAACAGTATGAAGATCTTACATATGATGATTATCATCAAAAACTAATTAAATCTGTTCTGTTATAGTTCAGTTCAGCAGGAGAGATCAGAACCAGCGCCCAGCTGTGTGTCTTTGAGGAGTGACGGGTCTATGGGTCTTCCAATACATTTTAAGAATGACAATACACAGACTGATCTCAGGTAGGCTACAACATTTCTTAAAGACATGATTAACATTTTAATATTATGGTGTTTTGTATTTTGTATGTATGATATTCATAATAGACATTGTCTTCACCTGATGCAAGAGAGACATATCTATGAGTGTTCCAATTTCATGGCTTGGAATCAGATAAATAGCATTTTATTGAAAGAGATGCTTATAATATTTGAAACACCCAGCTTTTGTGGTCATTTTAAATGGACTGCAGTCCTTTTTGTTTGTACCTGGGCGTTGTGGAATTGCAGGTAATGTGCAGCAGTGCTGCTGTGGCCTTACATGTATATTCAGAGCTCAAAAAAATACCCTATTCTATATTCTGACCTCAAACCCATTATAACCTCCTCCAAAATGACTCCTCCAAAAATGACCAACAGATGGTATCAATGTAATACAATTAAAGGGGTCATATGACGGTTCTAAAAAGAACATTATTTTGTGTATTTGGTGTAATGCAATGTGTTTATGCGGTTTTAGGTTAAAAAACAAACAAACTCATTATTCTACACATACTGTACATTATTGTTGCTTCTCTATGCCCCGCCTTTCTGAAATGCGTTGATTTTTACAAAGCTCATCGTTCTGAAAAGCGCGGCGTGCTCTGATTGGCCAGCTAGCCAGTACATTGTGATTGGCGCAATAACCTTAAAGGGGTGGTATAATGCTCTTTTCACAAGATGTAAAATAAATCTTTGATGTCCCCAGTGTGTGTATGTGAAGTTTTAGCTCAAAATACCCCACAGATATTTTATCCTTTTACCTCACACAGACATGCACTGAAAATGTCAATGTTTATGTTCAAACCAGAGTCAGACAATAATGGAGAGACTCAAGAAGTGACAACATGTAGAATGCAACAGTACATTTCTGAATGGTTAGTTGATGAATTTAGGTAGCTTATGTGTTATCTTCTATTCATTGATTAGCATTTTTTAAGGACTTCAACATTACACACTAACTAAAGTTAAAAAAGTGAAATCATAATCAACCACCCCTTCAAGCGTGTGACGGAAATGTCTCGCCCCTTACCATATTTGGAACTTCAGCTCCAGAAGCAATAATGGCAGTAGGCCGCTGTCGGTAGCCTAAAAGAGGCCTAGAAATAGGGTTTCGTTCCACCAAGTGGGGCACTACCTACTTTTTTTTATATTTAACATCAGAAATATATAGAGATTCCTTAGGAAAAAGTTCTCCACACACAACCTTGCAGTTTTTGAGAAAAATTATGCTAAAGGTGCCCATTTAAAAAAAAAGGGAAACCATAGGGAATTTTGCACTTTCAAACCTGTTTATCATATAAACCCAAAAATGCCGAATTACCACTTGAAATACAAAATAAACCAGTTTGAAATGTGTGATATACCTGAAGTTGCTATCTAGGGACAGTAAACATTATAAGATTATCAAGAAAATTTCTAGTGTAGCATTAACATTCTAATTACTTCTCATTATGTTGTTCCAATTCAAAGGTAATATTTGAGGTAAAATCTGAATAACAAATAGAATTAAGCCAGAATATAATAACAGACTATAAGCTGTAAGCTATAAGCTGCCAACTCTCATGCATTCACCGTGAGACTCACGCAATTGACACTTTTCACACGCTCTCACGCCACACATCCATTTTCTCACGCACAGAAAAATCGCGAAGCAAAGAGGACACGGAGACCGACAGACTGGACAGAGCAGGTTAGCCACGCCTTCCTAAAACTCTTCTTTCAAACACGCCCCAACAAATCTAGGTCAGAGAGTGGGGGCAGAGTTTCATAAATAAATTTATACGCAAAGAAAGAAGGCGTAACTTTTGTTCTCGCTGTATTATTGTTGCCGCCAGCGCCGCCATGTCGTAGAGACACTGTGTTTTTCGCTGTGAAAGCCAAACTAAATGAGTTTGGCCTTCCAAAAGAGGACACAATTAGAAAACAATGCTTAAACTTTATTTACAACTGTTCCAGAACAGTACAACTAAAATATTCGACTGTGTGCTGCACAATTTTCGGAGGACTGTTTCCAGAACCTGCGAGAGTACAAGGCAGGCTGTGCACAAACACAAAGCTGATTCTAAAAAGTGGGGCAATTCCATATTTGCATGTACATTCTGGCGCTTCTGACTCACACACAGCCTGTAAGTATGTTTTCATATTTTAAGAATTTGCTACTGACTATTCAAAAATCTCTTTCATTAAAATATTTAAATGTCTTTAAGAAATGTTGTAGCCTACCTGAGATCAGTCTGTGTATCGTCATTCTTAAAATGTATTGGAAGACCCATAGACCCGTCACTCCTCAAAGACACACAGCTGGGCTCGGGTTCTGATCTCTCCTGCTGAACTGAACTATAACAGAACAGATTTAATTAGTTTTTGATGATAATCATCATATGTAAGATCTTCATACTGTTTGGATGAAAAGCACTTGAGGAGGGTTTAGACATTGTTTTCAAGAAATTCATTTAAAACAGACATCTCTTTTATTATGGGCCTTTAAAGGGTTATTTCATTTGGAAATATGTTCAGATGATATGGTCCCATGAATTGTCTGAGTAGAAACAATGTCGTAACTTTTGTTCTCGCTGTATTATTGTTGCCGCCAGCGCCGCCATGCAAAGATGATCGCTCATCTTGGACATCTGCATTTTCCGGATCAGAATCGAGCTTGAATTGATAAGGTAGTTCTGACATGATCACCTGCCATTATTGCTTCTGGAGCTGATGTTCCAAATATGGTAAGGGGCGAGACATTTCCGTCACACGCTTGAAGGGGTGGTTGATTATGATTTCACTTTTTTAACTTTAGTTAGTGTGTAATGTTGAAGTCCTTAAAAAATGCTAATCAATGAATAGAAGATGACACATAAGCTACCTAAATTCATCAACTAACCATTCAGAAATGTACTGTTGCATTCTACATGTTGTCACTTCTTGAGTCTCTCCATTATTGTCTGACTCTTAGGCCGCTGTACGTGAGCTGTATCGTTCAGTTTCGTTACGACAAACGGGGCACTACTTTTTCTTTTGCTCAATATGTTCAACGTAAATAAAAGGTATCCAAGCAAAAAGTTCTCCACGCATTATCCTGCAGTTAATGAGAAATTGTAATTTATTGGCGCACTATATTGACTGCGTATTGAGACATATAAAACTGTTGAGATTGATTTTCAACCAATCAGCATAGAAAATGTAAGTAGGTCCCAGCCGAAATCAAGCCAATATCACTACGCACATGTAAACATGGAGGAGGACGTAAGCAGCGCATCTTCATCTGATAGCGGCGATCAAGCTCGATTAACACCCGTAAAGTGTATTCTTCATGTCGGAAAAGATGGTGGGAAAGGTCCGCAGCCCTTTACTGAAGTCCGATGGGGAAAAAAATCAAGCAATGTGCGTAGGAATGGCTCAAAACGTCGGACACTTCAGCTATTGCTAATAAACATGTTTCCCTCCTGGACAAACCGGTCTCTGATGTCCCAACAACTACGGGTTTCACCCGGCCTGCTATCTGCGTTTTATAGACAAAAAAAACTTTTTATTTTTATTTGCAAAAAAAACTTGCATCACAATAAGTGTATTGTGATTGTCAAAACATTTTAGTAACTAAACTGAATTTTATTAGGTTTAGTGACAACATGTTACAATGTTTATATGGTACAATCTCTGGAAAGCTACTTTTTTTTTTTAAAACAAATTTCTTGAAACAAATGTCACGATTTCAATTCAATTCTTGCGATTTGATTTAATATTGACTCATTTGGATAAATGTTAGGTACACAAGATAGGCGTTCATTTTTCTCAAGAAAAAAAAATACATAGGCTAGACAGCCCTATCAGCTGGTAGTAGGCCTATTATTTAAGGTTAAAAATAACTCAAATTAAATATAATGCGTTTTTATTATAATAACAACTTTATTTAATGATATAAGTACAAATATAATAAATATGTAATATAGTACACATATTTAGCAAAATACTCTCTATAGCTCTTTTTCTAGCCAACTAACGTGCCTATATTATGGTCATTAAATGGCTTTCCTGAGGTAAATGTTATGTGACATAATTGTTCTCCAGCTGTTTTATTGACCCCTTTGTTTGATTGATTGATCGATATTATGTATGAAGAATATAGGCTACATTTTGGTAAGCTGTACTGTTTCTTTCAACATTGTTCATTCGTGTTTATTTACTATAGCTAGTAGAGATGATCGGGTCACGTGCCGCTAGGGATCTGTCGCGTCACAATTACAAGCACCAAAACGGTATTTATTGTTTGAATTTCGTAATAAAATTGACAGAATCTGAGAGCTGAGATTTTTTTTCATATCATAACTAACAGGGCCGGATTCAGCCAGCCCCACTAGGGGGTGCAGGTAGAATATCAGGGGGGGCAAGTCATTTAACGGAACATTTAAATTTGACAAATATAGTGATTTGATTTTATATTGTGATATATATCGATATGGCCAGAAATGAAAAAATATATTGTGAAATGAAAAAATCCTATATCGCCCAGCTCTAATCTATCAGCTCCTTTGATCCATTTGATTTGTCTTATCAGGTTTTATGTTGGATGCCCTTCCTGACACTACCCTCTGCATTTACCCGGGCTTGGGACCGGCACAAATAGGACACTGGCTTGTGCCCTGTTGAGGCTGCATTTATCTTTTTTTTTTTGTCTGTCTGTTTGTCTTCCTGTCTGTCTGTCTTTGTCTGTCCTTTCGTTTTTTATTTCAATCTTTTTTATTTCTTTTTTGGGGGGGTTTTGTTTTCATTTCTTTAGCTCTGTACACAGCATGGCTTATATCAGTCATTATAGCATCAGTCGTCTGCTTTTCTGTGCAAAAGTCCTAACAAATGCGTCCATATCTAGACCTGTTGTTATGGCCTTCTCGTGAGCCAGAATTGAGGCTGCATTTATCTCTTTTTTTTTTTTATCTGTCTGTCTGTCTTCCTGTCTGTCTTGTCTGTCTGTCTGTCTGTCCTTTCGTTTTTTATTTCAATCTTTTTTATTTCTTTGGGGCTTTTTATTTTTTATTTTTTATCCGCAACAGCCACGGATGGGCTGGGAACGACGGGGGCTGCGGGTCTTGTGCAACTAGAACTAGGTGTACTGGTACTGGACTGGGCACGGGGGTTAGAAATTGTAGCGAGTCGAGGAGCAGTATCACCCGACGAGCCGGGTGATTCGGTCTCTGCTGCAGCTAATGCCCTAGCAGCCTCGTTGCTGCTGCCAGTGCTAGCTTTAGCAACCAGAAATCGGCGCATACTCGACTCGTCACTCGGTGCAAATTACAAGAGAAAGCGATAGAGAGATATGGAGGGAATGAGAACGCTTACAGAAAGAGTAACCAAATAATTTCAGTGACTGACGGCGAAGGAAACTCAAAACAGGGGCTGAGCTCAGCTGACGACAGTGTGTCTGCGTACTCCGCTCTGCAGTGACTGACTGAGACGTGAAGCTCAGCAGGTTCACCACAAGCCGGTGAAGCGACTGGCCACGCCCTCCCTATGCATCTACCAATCAGTAGCTACTTTGAATGAGGGATAGAGAGCAGAGAGCGCTCACTCTGACCATTTTTCTTGAAATATTTTTTAAATTTGGGATCTTTACATGCCATCACGTTTGGGGGGCAGTCACGGCATTTGGGAGGGCATTGCCCCTCCTTGCCCATGCCTATATCCTGCCCTGTTCTGACCTCTGCGAGAGTGGTTAGATGAAGTGGACGGACGTCCAACATCTGGGTTCTGCTTCGCCCTCGTCCCGTGAGCCTGACCTGTGGACACAGAAACAGAAAACTCAGAAGACAGAGATGGTAAATATCCAGGACGATCCTGGCTCTGTGTCTGGGTCGGGTCTGGCAGCGGCAGAGGTGGACAGTAACAAAGTACATTTATTTGAGTACTGTACTTAAGTACACTTTTTGAGTATCTGTACTTTACTTGAGTACTATTTTTTCTGGAAACATTTTACTTTAACTTCACTACATTTGAAAGACAAGTATCATACTTTTTACTCCACTAACGTTACATTTATGTCAAGGTCCTTGAGTAGAAAGTAGTTGGATTCTGACATCAATCTGACTTTCATTTTCAATGTTGGGTTTGGTCTTTTAAATGCTCATTTTGTCATTGTTTTGGAGCACACTAGCTTATAACAGTGGCTGACATATTCATCCTAAAAGCCAAAAATCTTTAAATAGGGCACTATTTGAGGGAACAGCCCGAAACTATTGTGGACGTTATTGAGAGCACTTATTCAATCTCACATTCAATCCCACTACAGGAACTGTGTTCTAGAAATAAATTATATATTGATATGAGGGTGGGTAGGTAGGCAGGCATAGATTCAGAGGCATAAGGTACTGTAAGTATTACAAACAATAATAAAACAGTGCATTGACATTTACTTTTAACTTTTGATACTTAAGTACTTTTAAAAACAAGTACTTCTGTACTTTTACTCAAGTAAAAATCAGTCTTTTCAACTTTTACTTGTAACTGAGTAATATTTGACCAAAAGTATCTGTAACTTACTTTCACTCAAGTAAGGAAATTGTGTAACTTACTTTGTCCATCTCGGGGCAGCGGATCCTGATCACGGTCATCAGAATCGGACGTCCAAACCTCCCGACCAGCCGTCTGACCGAAAGCAGCTCTCCTGGATCTGGAGTGCTCTAAGGATGGAATATTTCACATATCACATAACGTTAGTTTAATCATAATAATCAATAATCAATGTCTGTGGTCAATTACAGATTTTTACTTCAGTTAAGTTACTCAAATTCAATTCAAGTTTATTTCACATGCAATGAATCAAATAAATGGGATCAAATGGGATCAGTCAGTCATTGTACAACACACCATAACAAATAAATTAAAAATTAAAGCACTCACTTCCTCTTCCACCCGTAATCCACTTCATGCGATTACGAACCATCGACAACCTGCAAGAAAATCAGTACAAAATACAAGACAAGACAATAGAAATCTCCTCAGAAATAGCGTTACTGTTTCATTTCATTAGCCTCCAGACTTGCTTAAAAAAAAACAAAAAAACAGAACCATTAAAGCTATTTTTGTGACAGTAACGTCATATAATATATAATATTATAATATTGAAAGTATTGATTTTAGAAATACATCTTATTACTACGTATGGTATACATAACATATTGTGCTTTTTATTTATTTAGTTAAATTACAAACATTTCAAGTAGCCTACAATGCAACAAAAAAACAAAATGAATACAAGGCACTGTAAATACAATTCAAAATGTATAAACCAAAGAATAACAACAACAACTAAAGTATAAATGTACATAATAATAATAAAATAAATAATAAATGCAGAAATTAAAGTTTATAATATCAGGGCAGTTATATGTATTTGAAAAGCTTTAAAATTTGTATTGTTTTTATAAGCTTTTTGTTTTGTGATCTCATGTTTAAAAGATATTCTAAGTATATTGTGAGATCAGTGTTATAAAAGGTAATATAGGAGGGTTTCTTTTGAGTTATTTTTGTCTTATGGATTTAAAACTTTGCCAAAATAATTAAAAGATTAATGATATAATTTTGTTTTTCAGAAAAAGAATTCACAAATCTAATGACTAGGCAATTTTAAATATTAATATTACACATATTAATTCCATTGGCTGGTCCAGCAACCAATCGCATTGCATCTCGCGTGGGCCGAGGTTCCGTATCTGCTTTACTTTTCGAAATGGATGATCCCCATGGAGAGAGAACCTGGATTTGTAAAGTTGGGACGGTTGTTTTATTCTCAACGATATGAAAAGTGTTGCCACTCCCATTTATTGCACATGTTCCCCCCGAAATGATATTGCACGACACGTAAATATGCAGGCAAACGCGGTTGCCTACTATATCAGTCGAGCCAATAGTGCGGCAAGATACTGAAATAGGATTATTATTAACCAATCATATGTAGCTTATTTAGAACAGCTGTGATTCAGCTTTCGGATACGAGCAGCAGCAAATTGACCATCGCCAAGGACATTATTTCTGTGATTGTAAGTATTCATTTAATTAGAATATGATATCTATATAAAATGTTTGTTTTGTACGCTGTGTTGTTAAGCGTCTCGTTAGTGTCGTTTTAACCCTTGTATGGTGTTCGGGTCTGTAGGACCCGGTTTCATTTTTTATCAAGAGAAAAATTATACGATTAATTATTTTTTCAAACTCAGACTCATTGGCCTTGGCTCATTTTCTGTGAAGAATATATATCTGAACACATTTTCAATGACCACACCACACACCCACACCCACACAGGCTGTCCGGCTAGACCCGGGGCTAATAAAAAAATATAGTGTGTTATTGTGTGTGTGTGTGTGTGTGTGTGTGTGTGTGTGTGTGTGTGTGTGTGTTCTTGTATATGGTTTATGAGGACACAAATGTGTATAATGACATGGGTATTACAACGTAAACATGGTTTATGAGGACATATGTGTCCTTCTAAACCAAACGGCTTAAAAAACATACTAAATCTGTGATTGGTAGGTTTAGGGGTAGGGTTAGTGTAGGGGGATAGATTATACAGTTTGTACATTAGAAAAACCATTACGCCTATGGAGAGTCCTCATAAACCACATATCTGTGTGTGTGTGTGTGTGTGTGTGTGAGATTGTAAGTGTGAGTGCAAGAGTGAGTTCTGTGTTTCTTAAAGGTATACTCCACCAGACAGTTTTAGATACCATTGACTTCCATAGTAGGAAAAAAATATATACTATGGAAGTCAATGGTATCTAAAACTGTCTGGTTACTGACATTCTTCTAGATATCTTCCTTTCTGTTCAGCAAAAGAAAGAAATTCATACAGGTTTGAAACAACATGAGGGTGAGTATATGATGACAGAATTTTCATTTTTCGGTGGAGTATCCCTTTAAAGGGTCAGTAAGAAGCCAATATTCTAACCGGAGAGCTAAGAGCTCAAGTTAGAACTGCATGTAATAGAAACAAAATTATAAGTATAACTATCAAACATAGTATTTTGGTTATTTAACTTTAAAATATATATTTTATTAGATATATTTAATTGTATTTTGGTTATTCAGGGTGGCCGCGGGTCCTTAAAAAGTCTTAAATAAAATGTTCCTAATAAAAGGCCTTAAAGTATTAAAATGTCCTAAATTCAGATTCGATAGGTCTTAAATATTTCTGGTCACATTACCGCTAAAATTTCTCCAGTCTGACGGACCTAATGTCCGTCAAATAACCAGTGAAGCATCGAATCGCGAGAATGATTCAGATTTTATTACTTAAACAGCTATTGATAATGATAATGTAGGCTTTTTCTGGTAACGCTGTTGAGGCTCGCTCTGCTTGTCTCTGTGATAGATTTTATAGTAAGAAATCAAAACAAATGAGCATAACGGCACACATAAAAAAACTCACAGAAGAAACATACTGAGGTAAAAATTCTAAATGTTGTTTTTTTATTTATTTATAACATGTGATATAGTTAAGTAACATAACATGGCGGGAGCTATTTTGCTGAATATTCTCACGATTGCAAATGTTACATTGATTTTAGTTCAATAAACAAGTAGTTAATATTAAATTATTTCAATTACTTAGGTTAAATATTACATATACGTATGCAATATAATGTGTATTTCCATCACAGGTTTGGTCTTAAATTTAATTCAAAGTGGCATTAAAAAGGTCTTAAAAAGTCTTAAATTTAACTTGTTATCTGTAGACACCCTGTATTAACTGGCCGGAATTTTGAGATCGCAATAGACGTGAAGGACTATAATGCGTTAAGAGCTCGCTCAAGTACTGCGGAGCTAAACCATTTAGTGCTTTGTAAGTAATCAGCAGTATTTTAAAATGTATACAATGTTTAATAGGAAGCCAGTGCAGTGTTGACAGAACCGGGCTAATATGGTCATACTTCCTGGTTCTGGTAAGAACTCGAGCTGCTGCATTTTGGACCAGCTGTAATTTGTTTATTAAGCGTGCAGGGCAACCACCCAGTAGAGCATTACAATAATCTAGCCTTGATGTCATGAACGCATGAACTAATTGTTCCGCATTTGTCATTGAGAGCATATGACGTAATTTAGATATATTTTTAAGATGGAAAAATGCGGTTTTACAGATACTAGACACGTGACTTTCAAATGAAAGATTGGTATCAAAGAGCACACCCAGGTTCCTAACCAACGATGAAGACTTAACAGAGCAGCCATCAAGTGTTAGACAGTATTCTAGGTTATTACGTGAGGGAGTTTTTTGTCCAATAATTAGAATCTCTGTTTTTTCAGAATTAAGTAGTAGGAAATTACTAGTCATCCAATTTTTTATATCAGGTATGCATTCCGTTAATTTTGTGAATTGGTAAGTTTAGTCTGGGCGTGAAGAAAGTCCTACTATTATTCCTTTCAATAATTTGTTACATTAAGATATCACAATGCAGAAGAAAAGATCTGTCTATACTTCCGTTTCATTGTGACTTTTAAGGCCCTGTTCTAAACGGCACACTTCATGTGCATCTGTGGTGTACCACAAGACTGCAGGGTGTCCCATTTGTCATTTTAGGTTTCAGAAGGAAGCAGACTTACACCCGACAGACAAAGCAGCGTTATGTCATGAAAGCGTGGAACTGGAGAAAGACGTCGAAGGCCTAGGGTTCCATTGGGACGGGCTGTGTCTTTATTAAAACAAATCTTTACATAGATTAAACCAATAGGCCTTTATCTCATTTCCTGGTTTTGGAACGTTCAAAATCACCAAGCAGTGTACTCGCACTTCCGGTGGTTAAGTAGTTACACCTTTAGATGAAAAGCAATTTAATCAAACCATTAAAATGGAATCAAGAAAACAAAACAAAAAAAGAAACTTTTGGCAGATGCTAGAGCGAAGTAGTCCAGTGCAATAACCGGAAGACGCCGTACACTGCTTCACGGCTACTTCCAGCGTTCTATTGTGTTGCGATAAAGGCCTATACAATATCCCTCAGTTTCACAGACAAGTCTTAAGATAGTCCCAGACTAAAATGTATGTTTGAGCTGTTTTAACTAAAAGCATCTTGCACTGACATATCTTAAAATATGTCAGTGCCATTGTTTTGTTTCAAGATGCACACCAGTCATGTTTTTTCTAAGACACGTTTATTAAAGCTACTCAAATGCTCTAATTTAACTAAGGCCTAATCCTGGCTTACTCTAAGCCCTGTCTGTGAAACCAGGCCTAAACATTACATTTTGTATTTTAGCAAATTATCTGTAATCTACTGACATGATTTTAATTCTGAAACATATTTCTGCTTCCTAGATTATTTGATCTTTTTTCCAAGATGATCCCTGCAAGTTTCGGCCAGCTGTTGGCTAAAGTGAGCAAGCTGAGGACCCACCTGCTATTTGCTCCTTCATACTTCACTACAGCACGGCTATCAAATCAAAACTCTAAACCGCATGAAAGAAACATTCTCCTGATGGGTCCTCCTGGAGCAGGGAAGACCTGTGTAGGGCGGATTCTGGGACACAGACTAGGTATGCCTGTTATTGATATAGATGACGATGTTCTCGAAAGGACGTGGGGAATGAGTGTGGCAGACAAGCTCTCTGAAATTGGTGGTGATGGTTTTATTGAAGAAGAAGGTAAAGCAGTGTGCAGGTTTGCAGCCACAGGAAGTGTCATCTCTCTGACCGGCTCCAATCCCCTGCATTCGGACGCCATGCGGCACCTGAAGCGCTCTGGACTGGCCGTGTACCTGGATGTGGACACAGAAGATATCATGCAGAGACTCTCTCGAATGAAGGTGAACAGGATTGTGGGTCAGGATGCTGGTGTTTCTATGAGAGAGATATTACATTACAGGAAGCAGTTTTATGAGAAATGGCTAGATGCGAGAGTCCTTTGTGGGACGGGAGACTCCGTGGAGGACGTGGCTGATAAAGTCCTGAGGACCCTGCTCAGATATGAGGATTCAGAATCAGAGGTGTTTGTTTCAACGAGGAGCCAAATGTCAAGTGACCCCAAGTTCTTCAGTGATGTCGTCATAGAGGGTCTTGCACCAGATGGAGGGCTTTATGTCATACCTGTCAAGTATCCCGTTTTGGCTGGGAAAGTCCCGTATTTTACCCTTCTTTCCCGCCGTCCTCCCGTATTAGTATTTACCCGTAAATCTCCCATATTTTAACCTGCGTTATTAAAAAAAATTTGTTTACGTTTTTAAAAAATACTTTTTTAATAATTATTAAAAAATAATAATACCCCGGGCCCGGGCGGAGTAAAAAAAAACAAAAAAACATTACCAATCTGAGCTCTGTCACTAGTCTCGCGATAACTGCCACCTGCAGTAGCCCTCTGTAGGTGGCAGTTGTCGCGAGGTTAGTGTGTGAGGTCAGATGATGAGTGACAACGCGGGAAAAAACAGAAAAAAAAATACAACTGAGACGAATGATGGACGCTACGACCTTCTCGGAAGGCACTCCTGCCAAAAAATCTAAAATCGCATGTAAATACTGTGATCAATGGGACGGCGAATTTAATTTTCTGAAGAGGAGCAGGGTGGGGGACAGTCACGCGTTTTGCAAGTTTTGTAACTGTGATTTTAGCATCTCACACGGGGGAAGGAATGATGTTTATCAGCACGAGAAATCCGCCAAGCACAAGCGCGGGCTAGAGGGACAAAAACATGCCCAGGCGATGTCAGCATTCGTGACGAGAAATGCCACCGATGCAGACCAGGTCATACGTGCAGAGGTAAAAATGGCAATGCTGTGTGCCAAAAACAACATTCCTTTCTCCTTCCACGATGACTTCAACAAGTGTGTAGCTGACATGTTCCCGGACTCTGCTATTGCACGAAAATACTCAACGGGAAAAACTAAGGCTACTCAAATCATCAAAGGTAAGTTAGCTAACATACCTATCTTTCTTACTGCTGGGCTACTGTACGTTTGCTAAAACGGTATCAAATGGGTTTGAAATGTGTTTGAATATTCTAACATTTGAGCATAGGCGTTGAGTTCGGTGGGGACATGGAGGCGCCGGCGAGTGAACTGGAGTTTGTCTCATAAATGAACCGAAACTCAGCGTATAATGCACATTCCCATTCACAGCGTATTTAGACACATTTAGACGTCTTATGAATGACTTAAATGAACAACTAGCCTACTAGTCGACTAGAAAAAAAACTTTTAGTCGGAAGCAGCCCTTATTCCACATATTTTCTGTGTTGAGCGAGCGACCCTGCGCGAAAGAGAGAAAAAAATGAATGCGTCATTGTACCCAGCACTTCTGAAAATGCACTTCCGAATGCGTCTCTGTACCCAGCACATTTCAAACCAAACTGACGCCCATGCATTTGAGCATTAACCCATGGCATGTGTTGTAGGCTAACTTACTAGCTAATTACTGGACACTCAACAGGTGCCATAGCAGCAGAACTAGAGGACGAGTTGGCCAAAACATGCCGATCTCAGCCCTTTTCACTGATGTGCGACGAATCGAACAATAGAAAAACAGAAAAAGAATTCGTCATCCTGACTAGACTCTACGATGAGGCCACTCTGCAGGTCTCTACAAGATTCCTGGAGATGCCTACATGCAATGTAGGAAATGCAGAAAATCTGTATGAAAAGCTTAGTGAAGCATTAAGGTAAGGGGAACTGCACTGTGTTGTTGACATGTTTAGTAGATTGTATTTAATTACAACCTTACATTTTGTCTGAGACGTTTTGTGGCATTTTTTTCCTGTTTCCAATAGAAAAAGAGGCATCCCATGGGATAACCTGATTGCCTTTAACTCTGATAATGCGAGTGTTATGAAAGGCCGCCATAACTCGGTCATCAGCAGACTGAAGACCAGCCAGCCCCACGTCCAGGACCTTGGCTGCATCTGTCACCTGGTACAGCTGGCCACTGGCTGTGGCATCAGAGCAGCCCAGGTACCAGTGGAAGACATCCTGGTGGGGATATACACCCACTTTGATAGAAGGTAAATGCATACATATAGGCCTGCTATTTCTCTCACCTAATGTTGTGTGTTACAATGTAACAACATTGCATGTGGCTAACTCATGCACAAGGTAGCCTTGTAGGCCTGCAGTTCATATTCTTTACACACACACACACTCACTCACAATTCCAACCACTAACAGAGTAATTTTCTCTCTCTCAGTGCAAAAAGATGTGAAGTCTACAAAGAGTTTGTAGACTTCACTGATTCAGACCACCTGAAGCTCCTCAGGTACTGCAGCACCAGATGGCTGAGTCTGTTAACCTGCATCCAGAGGGTGCTGAACCAGTGGGATGCACTACAGGTAGGATGGTAACTCCACTCAGCAGATATCTACACAGTTTACTATGCTATATTTCAATTTTAACCATGTATTGCCACCCTGTATCTCTATGTACTGTAGGCCTACTTTAACAGTCATGAAGAGGTGGAGAGGAGTGTTAAAGTGCGTGATCTGGCAAGCCATCTGCGTGATCCAATCGTGAAGACCTACTTCCTGTTCCTGAGTGCTGCCCTTAAGCCTTTATCTGAATTTAACATTGCCTTCCAGGTGGGTGTCAATGATATTGAGTGAATGAGTGAATAATAGGATATAACTAAATGTTTGTGCTTATTGTAGCATTCTTATTTCACTGTTATTTTGTTGTGACCATTGATATTATCTGCAGTCAGAGGGAATACAAATTCACAGACTTGAAGAGGAGATGTGCAGGCTGATGAAGAGGATCATGGGCTACCTCATACCAGCCAGAGCAATCGTGGCTGTACCTCTCAGGGAGGTGGAGTATGGAGATGGACATCAGTTGGCTGATGAAGATCTTTTTATCGGAGCAGACACAAAGGCATTCATGAGAAGCGCTGAGCTCCCTGTGTCAGCCGAGAAGAAAATCTTTCAGTGAGTATATTACCCAGTAGTTATATTATGATATCATCTTTTAACAGTATGAGAGTATAGGCTGTAGTGTGCCTAAAATATTACCACTAATGCATTTTTTTCACTCTTATGCTGTTGTAGAACTGTGAGAAGCTTCTATGAGGCAGTGCTTAAGAAGATGTTCTCCTCCTTTCCCCTCGACCATCCACTCCTGAGGGACCTGAAAGTGCTGGACCCTGCAGCTCGTCTTAACATAACTCCAGGGACAGGTAGATAATAAAAACAGTTTCCAATAGGCTTTATGCCCAGCTCCACTACTTACCCTAGCAACCACCCTAGCAATGGTCAGACACACCTGGATTAATCAGTTTGTCCAATAATGTAAGACAGGAAATAAAGGAGCTGGCTTAAGTTCAGGAAGTAATGCAGTTGTGCATAAAGCCTATTGATATTAGGCAAGGCAAGGCAAATTTATCTGTAAAGCCCATTTTTTTCAAACAATTTGTCTCAAAAGGCTTTACATCGCATCATAACAACATCCTCTGGGGACAGTTCCCCATTGATAACCAAACAATTAATTGGCACAGTATACTTGATACTTGTTTAGATCTGCAATGTTCAGTCAAACACTTGTTTTACTTTACAGTGGAAAGGCTAGGGGCCCTGTTCCCTCAGTTGATGTTGAAAGAGGATAAGATGAGAGAGGAATTCACAGACTATCAGGTGACAGATAGTAAGCAACTCCCCCAAGAAGAAAGAATCGACAGATTCTGGGGCCTGGTAGGAAAGGACATGAGGTTCAGTGAGCTGCCAAAACTTATGAAGGCTTTACTATGCATTCCCCATAGCAATGCAAGTTCAGAAAGGGTGTTTAGCATGGTACGAAAGATTGTTACAGAGAATAGGATGACGTTAGACAACAGAACTGTTTGCGCTCTACTCTCATGTAAAATTAACCACTCTGGCCCAGCCCACAAATACACTCCTTCCAAAACAGTCTTAAAGAATGCAAAGTCTGCTACAAATTTGTACAACAACTCACTAAAAGACTAAAGAAAAGTTATGTGAAATGAAAAGGAAAAACTGTAAAACAAAAACAATATGAAATGAAAAGAATGTGTGGAATGAAAATAAAATGTAAATGTAAAGACAAGCAATGTTAAATGAACAGAAAATATGCAAATAAGCCTTTCAATAAAATGCTCTTCATATATACCCTTTTGTGTTTTCATTTAGGATATAATGAATGTTCACAGCATGTCAATGTCAACAAAGGTAGGCCTATCATTGGCTTCATGCACAGCTGCACTACTTCCTGAACTTCAGCCAGCTCCTTTGTTTCCTGTCTGCCATTATTGGACAAACTGATTAATCCAGGTGTGCCTGACCTCAGTAGTCACAACAACAATAATCAGACACACCTGGATTAATCAGTTTGTCCAATAATGGCAGACAGGAAACAAAGGAGCTGGCTGAAGTTCAGGAAGTAGTGCAGCTGTGCATAAAGCCAATTGTAGTTTAAAAGTGGTGATTTTAGCTTTCTTGTACACCTGTCTTAAAATGTAAGGGATACTGGAGCTTGGTTGGGGTGGTGGGACTGCTCGCGGTGGGCGCCGGAAAATTTCCCTTATTTTCATATCCAAAACTTGACAGGTATGCTTTATGTACCAAAAAAAGGTTTCCCCAAACTGGAACCTTCAGAATGGTTGAGAATATCCAGCCATGCCACGAGAGCTGTGGCCATACTGGAAAACTGTATCCATCCTATGGATGTGTCCCCTGTAGAATTGAGCACAATGGTGTGTCGTGCTTACGGCCAGAACTTCGCCGATCAGTCGGTTGTGCCTCTAAAGCACCTCACTGATCATCAGTATCTTCTAGAACTCTTTCACGGCCCAACTGCCTCGTTTAAAGACCTGGCACTGCAGTTGATGCCTCAGCTGTTTGCCCACTGCCTGCCACAGATGTGCAACTACCTGATTCTAGTGGCCACATCTGGAGATACCGGAAGCGCGGTGCTGAACGGCTTCAGAAATCTTAAAGACAGTGACCGGGAGAGGATCGGCGTGCTTGTGGTTTTCCCTGAGAACGGAGTGAGTGAGATTCAGAAGCTACAGATGACAGGATTTCAGGAGGGCAATGCCAAGTCCATCAGCGTCCTGTCCAATTTTGACTTCTGCCAGAGGAGCATTAAACGAATGTTTGGGGACTCGAGCTTGATCGGACATTTAGCTGTGGAATATGCCACGGTTCTCAGCACCGCAAACTCGATAAACTGGGCCCGACTGCTCCCTCAGGTGGTCTATCACTGCTCGGCGTACATGGACCTGCTTAGAAATCGCACGCTGACTTTCGGAGACCCCATTGACGTGTGCATCCCTACCGGAAACTTTGGCAATGCCATGTCAGCCCTGTATGCCAAACAAATGGGAATACCCATACGGAAGGTGATCTGTGCATCCAATCATAACTGCATCATATCCGACTTCATCGCTAGTGGCAAGTATGATCTCCGCAACCGGAAGCTGCAGGTTTCAAACTCTCCTGCCATTGATATCCTGAAGTCTTCCAACCTTGAGAGGTTCATCCATCACGCTTCCGGTGGGGATGGAAGTCTTGTCAGAGATCTGTGTTTGAATCTAGAAAGAGAGCGCATCTTTAAAGTGTCGGAGACTTTACGGCAGAAGATAAATCTGGAACTTCAAGCTGGTTGGTGCTCTGAAGAAGACTGTTTGAGGGCCATACAGGAGGTGCACACTACAACAGGCTTCATAATGGACACTCACACAGCGGTTGGGAAAGTAGTCGCCGATCGTATACATGACAAAACCTGCGATATGCTCCACTGCACCTTGTGATATGCTCCACTGCACACCACGGGAAGTTTGCTCCGGCTGTCTTAAAAGCCCTTCAGTGTCAAGATATCCCACCGGATCCTGTTGAGCAGTTGGATAAACTCTGCAGCATTGGAGGCCGAGAGCAGATGCATGACGCTCTGCTGAAGTGCATGGGAAACAGTGGACATCATCCACATAAAGTATGTCAGGCTGACTATAACAAGCTCACAGATGAAGTAGAAACTATGATACAAGACTCATTTCTGAGAGTCCAGTGAAACCTGCAGTACCTGCACATGTCCACTTGATGGCAAAGTCTGTCAAGAAACCCCAAACATTATACTTCCGTCAAATCTAAAGTCATGAGATATAGTTCAAATGCTTTTCATGTAAGTCCATAAACTAGTCTTAATTGTATGCAGCGCCGGCGGTATGGGGGGGCATTAGGGGGCAATGCCCCCCCAAATGTCTTTTATGCCCCCCCAAATTGAATTATGATATAATTTACAAAATAATATCAGTTTAATTTACATTTTAGTGAGAAATAATAAAAATATGTCTACAAACTGCTCATTAGCTGAAAATATAATAAAGCTTAGCCAACATAAAACCACAGTGAGGAAACCCCCCTGCCGCCCCCCCAATCACTTGCACGTTAATACATGAATGAAATGAATTTCAGTTGGCGCAATATTCCTGGCTGCATTCAAAACAAAGCAAACAGATGAAAACTGTCCAAAAATGGACATTAGAAAATGGTTCAAAACCACAGTTTCTCCTTCCACGTCGATTAACGATTCTGCTGACCCCATACAACAAGACAACGACAACAGCCCGGCTAACATTTGTGACTCCGTGGCCGAGTGGCCGGCGGCCGTGAATGGAAGGACGCTGTTCTCAGGAAGTTCCAATCAGCTCACAAGCGGCGTCTTCAGCTCTTCTAACTGCAAATTAAATTTAAAGTTTCATGCTGGCCGGTTGTTAGTGTATTTATCTAACTGGCATTATGTACTGTCAAAGTTCACTATATTGTGTGTGTTGTCACGTTATGTTGTGATGATGAGACTAATAATAGTTTAGTAGGCCTATTTAGTTCAGTTTTGCGCTGACCATTGTCCTGAAATGTCACTCCCGCGGCCGTGGAGAAACAGTTGTTTTAGCCTATATTTTCTTGTAAATGGAAATTGTAGAATAATCTCTGTGTATGTTGTTGGTGTTTTTAATTTGTTTTGATGAAGGTAACTAACGTTACATGATGCTTTTTTAATAGTAGGCTACTGTGAACGCTTATGTTAGAGCAAAGCAGAATAAAGATGTGTAGCTTTTTTTCTCTCTTCCGCCAGTGAGATAGCAGTTAAACTACTATCCTGACCTGTCAGTGAGAGACTGTGAGCATGTTCGTTAGCTTTGTTTATAATAAAGCTGTGGTCAGAGTCGGTCTTGTAATTTTTTTGTATAGGCCTATTTAACCCTTATTTAATCAAATTTCTTAAGAGTTGCACGTCTTGCAACAATGTGTAATGGTTTATGTGTTTATTGTATGGGTTGCATCACTTCATGGTAATAGCTAACAGAAAAGGCAGTAGCAATAATAAATATAGGATATCTGATATCCGAAAAAAAGTCCCCATACCTAGTGCCCACCCATTGAAAATAAATGCCCCCCTGCTGAGCGCAGTCTGAAGCCGGCTCTGATTGTATGAATGAATGAATGAATGAATTCATTCATTAATTGTACTTTATCATAATCTCTCAGATGTTTTATTAATTTAGTGTTGATAACTTTATTAAAAAAGCCTGTTTATACTGATAGTGGCTTAATTGCTGGCAACAGCAAACAGTCTACAGTTACATAATGAAATATTACTTGGTGGAATTATTCTTTTTGAATATTATTAATAAAAATAATTTATTGATCATTTTTATTCCTATTGCTGTTGTTGACATGTGTAGCTTATTTCTTTAAGGGTTGAAATACAAATAAATAAACTGACAAGGCAAACAAAAAGTTTTTCCCTCTTGAAGAGATAGTTCATCATCATTCACTCAAACACTCATGTTGTTCCAGACCTCAATTACTTTCTTTATTCTGTCAAACACAAAAAAAATACAAATAAAATAATAATATTGAGAAATTAATCCGTTTTTTCCCCTTCATGTAGTAGAAGTCAATGGTAACCAAACCGGTTTGCTTTATCAACATTCTTCCCAATATCTTTATATATATATATAATGACTGAGCATCCTGGATTGAATCCTGTTTGTTTAAACGTGTATTCTCTTCAGAATGCATACATTTATC
>NW_028118204.1:0-37500 GCF_965113295.1 Leuciscus leuciscus | reverse complement strand
ATAAACGCAGAATTTTTGGTTCTTGTCGTGTTTAACACAATCTACACTCGATCGCGCGAGGATATCCATCGTGAAAAATCGCAGCTTGAATTTTTTTTTTAGTTACCATCGAAGTGAAAGACAGGTCCTCTCTGTGGTATAAATACAACGTACAACAGAACTACAACTCCCAGCAGGCCGTTGGGTCCATTGGCTGCGCGCGCACACACACTCAATAAATCAATGAATGACACTTACACATTAGAAAACACAAATGCATACGTCCTGGGACGGTAACACCAGTCAAATTAAATCATTAAAGGAAAATACATCTTTGCAGTGCATACACAGAAGTGCCAATAATATATTTTCACTGCATTTACAATTGCATAAATAAAGCTATGAGATCGTTACAATTAGAAATCAGAAAAAAAAATTTTTTTAAAAAAGTTTTTTTTTTTATTTTATTTTTTTTATTTTTTTATTTATGTCCAAATAGAAACTGTTATTTAAAATGGTAATAATATATCACAATACTGTAGTTTATAGCCTAGGCTACTATATTTTAATCAAATAAATGCAGGCTGGGGGAGCAGCGCAAGAGACTTATTTCAAAAACATTAAAAAAATCCACCTGACACACACACAAGTTTCAAGTTTTGAAAAATACAACAACAAACAGTACTTTTGAACGGTACAGTTGGTTTCATTACAACATTTACACTACATTTATTCATTTAACATAACCTTTATTGACTTAGAAAATGAAGAAAATGACAGGCTAATTAATATGTTATATGAATTTGTGTTTCAATATGTGGCATCGTCAGGTTTTCATACCTCAAATTAAAACCCAGTGATGTCTAATGGTAACAAAATAAAAACGAAACTAAGATTATGCCCTGTATCATGAAGAAAACATAGGTTTATTTTGTGTTACATGACACCTATTGGTGTTGCCTATATGAACAGTGCTAATTCAGGTTAAGAATACACTGTGACAGAGGCAAAACAATTTATTAAAATAATAATAACAACAATAACAATAATGATTATGACGACGCATGCAAAACAGAGAGAAAAGATATATAATTGACCTACAACAATCAACACAAATAAACAACAGAACTCTTACCTTAGTAACAAAAAACAGGAGAAAATGAGAAAAGAAAAATGGCACCCACTCCCTACTGCTCCAACACTCAACAATGCGCAAGCAATTCAAAGCTGCACACTACAGCCACAAGACATTTAAGTTGACCTTGGTTTAAGCTTAACACATCAAAGCTGCCACTACAGCCGTAACAACACATTTAAGCGTAACAACACACTTAAGCTTAACATACACCAACAAGAGCAACACTCCAAGTCTGGAAACACAACAGTCTCAGGCCACATTTACACATAGCCGGGTATTTAGAGAAACGAATATTTCTCCCCCTCCGTTTTCAAAAATAACATCGTGCACACAATATCGTTTTCAAAAACAGTTGCCGTTTACATCAACCCGCATAAATACAAAGGGGCGGCAGTGTAAGGAGAAGGATAAAGCCATGCAAGCCAATCAGAATCCTCAAAATCGACAACGACGAATAGCACGAGCGACTTCCTGTTCCTTTCAAAACAATAGACATGGCGCGAGGTTCGTTCGTGTGGACAGACAGCGAAGCAAATGCAAACAGGCCAAAAGCGTTTTCACAAAAGTAAAAATGAGTACCACTTTAACAGCATCCATGATCAAATAGTAGCCAAACAAACTCATAGACAGTATGGAACAAACTCTAAACATAGGGCGCTCACATGACGTAAGCATTTTCTGGCGCATAATGTGACGTTTGAGAACCTAAAACCCCGTTTCTCCCAGTTGACACGGCAACACATAACCGGCGTTTTCAGAAATCTCCACTTTGGCCGGAGTTTTTAAAAATAATCGTTTTCTGGGATAAAAACGGCGTTTTCGTGTAAATGACAGGCCAAAACGCAGGGAAATATCTGCGTTTTCCCATCGTGTAAACGGGGCCTCAGGCTCTTGGGAGAAGAAACCTCTCCCAGTCCCAGTCCCAGTCCCAGTCCCAGTCCCAGTCCCAGTCCCAGTCCCAGTCTCTCTCTCTCTCTCTCTCTCTCCCCGGCTCTGCTTAAATACTGGATCCTCTTGCCATTGATGAGGAACAGCTGGTAGGTCCCATCACCTAGATTAGGACAGGGAGGAGCACAAGAAATTGGACAAAAAAACAAACAAAACAAAAACCTTTTAATATATGTCCAAATAGAAACTGTTATTTAAAATGGTAATAATATATCACAATACTGTAGTTTATAGCCTAGGCTACTATATTTTAATCAAATAAATGCAGGTTGGGGGAGCAGCGCAAGAGACTTATTTCAAAAACATTAAAAAAATCCACCTGACACACACACACAAGTTTCAAGTTTTGAATAATACAACAACAAACAGTAATATTGTAAAGTATAATAACAATTGAATTTATAATTATATAGGATTATGTAATGGTTCACAAAATTCACGGTTCAATCACTGTCTGTTGTTGCATTGAGACTCTGGTAGGGCTTTATTTTGAAATTCTCGTCAGCAAAATAGAGGGAAAACAAACAATATTGACAATATTGTTTATAAAATGTTACTCACCATGTTAATTTATGGTGAATCTGACTGTTCCGTTGCGTTCGCACCACATACTTGATAATCGTGCTGTAAACATTACCTACGCCAATAGCAGGCGCTTAAATTCGTGACGTGCGCCAATGGCAGCTGCAAAGGAGAAGCAATATGGGAAATACCGACTGTTTTAAGGAATAAACGCAGAATTTTTGGTTCTTGTCGTGTTTAACACAATCTACACTCGATCGCGCGAGGATATCCATCGTGAAAAATCGCAGCTTGAATTTTTTTTTTAGTTACCATCGAAGTGAAAGACAGGTCCTCTCTGTGGTATAAATACAACGTACAACAGAACTACAACTCCCAGCAGGCCGTTGGGTCCATTGGCTGCGCGCGCACACACACTCAATAAATCAATGAATGACACTTACACATTAGAAAACACAAATGCATACGTCCTGGGACGGTAACACCAGTCAAATTAAATCATTAAAGGAAAATACATCTTTGCAGTGCATACACAGAAGTGCCAATAATATATTTTCACTGCATTTACAATTGCATAAATAAAGCTATGAGATCGTTACAATTAGAAATCAGAAAAAAAAAATTTTTAAAAAAAGTTTTTTTTATTTTTTTTATTTTTTTTTTATTTTATTTATGTCCAAATAGAAACTGTTATTTAAAATGGTAATAATATATCACAATACTGTAGTTTATAGCCTAGGCTACTATATTTTAATCAAATAAATGCAGGCTGGGGGAGCAGCGCAAGAGACTTATTTCAAAAACATTAAAAAAATCCACCTGACACACACACAAGTTTCAAGTTTTGAAAAATACAACAACAAACAGTACTTTTGAACGGTACAGTTGGTTTCATTACAACATTTACACTACATTTATTCATTTAACATAACCTTTATTGACTTAGAAAATGAAGAAAATGACAGGCTAATTAATATGTTATATGAATTTGTGTTTCAATATGTGGCATCGTCAGGTTTTCATACCTCAAATTAAAACCCAGTGATGTCTAATGGTAACAAAATAAAAACGAAACTAAGATTATGCCCTGTATCATGAAGAAAACATAGGTTTATTTTGTGTTACATGACACCTATTGGTGTTGCCTATATGAACAGTGCTAATTCAGGTTAAGAATACACTGTGACAGAGGCAAAACAATTTATTAAAATAATAATAATAATAACAACAATAACAATAATGATTATGACGACGCATGCAAAACAGAGAGAAAAGATATATAATTGACCTACAACAATCAACACAAATAAACAACAGAACTCTTACCTTAGTAACAAAAAACAGGAGAAAATGAGAAAAGAAAAATGGCACCCACTCCCTACTGCTCCAACACTCAACAATGCGCAAGCAATTCAAAGCTGCACACTACAGCCACAAGACATTTAAGTTGACCTTGGTTTAAGCTTAACACATCAAAGCTGCCACTACAGCCGTAACAACACATTTAAGCGTAACAACACACTTAAGCTTAACATACACCAACAAGAGCAACACTCCAAGTCTGGAAACACAACAGTCTCAGGCCACATTTACACATAGCCGGGTATTTAGAGAAACGAATATTTCTCCCCCTCCGTTTTCAAAAATAACATCGTGCACACAATATCGTTTTCAAAAACAGTTGCCGTTTACATCAACCCGCATAAATACAAAGGGGCGGCAGTGTAAGGAGAAGGATAAAGCCATGCAAGCCAATCAGAATCCTCAAAATCGACAACGACGAATAGCACGAGCGACTTCCTGTTCCTTTCAAAACAATAGACATGGCGCGAGGTTCGTTCGTGTGGACAGACAGCGAAGCAAATGCAAACAGGCCAAAAGCGTTTTCACAAAAGTAAAAATGAGTACCACTTTAACAGCATCCATGATCAAATAGTAGCCAAACAAACTCATAGACAGTATGGAACAAACTCTAAACATAGGGCGCTCACATGACGTAAGCATTTTCTGGCGCATAATGTGACGTTTGAGAACCTAAAACCCCGTTTCTCCCAGTTGACACGGCAACACATAACCGGCGTTTTCAGAAATCTCCACTTTGGCCGGAGTTTTTAAAAATAATCGTTTTCTGGGATAAAAACTGCGTTTTCGTGTAAATGACAGGCCAAAACGCAGGGAAATATCTGCGTTTTCCCATCGTGTAAACGGGGCCTCAGGCTCTTGGGAGAAGAAACCTCTCCCAGTCCCAGTCCCAGTCCCAGTCCCAGTCCCAGTCCCAGTCCCAGTCCCAGTCCCAGTCCCAGTCCCAGTCCCAGTCCCAGTCTCTCTCTCTCTCTCTCTCTCTCCCCGGCTCTGCTTAAATACTGGATCCTCTTGCCATTGATGAGGAACAGCTGGTAGGTCCCATCACCTAGATTAGGACAGGGAGGAGCACAAGAAATTGGACAAAAAAACAAACAAAACAAAAACCTTTTAATATATGTCCAAATAGAAACTGTTATTTAAAATGGTAATAATATATCACAATACTGTAGTTTATAGCCTAGGCTACTATATTTTAATCAAATAAATGCAGGTTGGGGGAGCAGCGCAAGAGACTTATTTCAAAAACATTAAAAAAATCCACCTGACACACACACACAAGTTTCAAGTTTTGAATAATACAACAACAAACAGTAATATTGTAAAGTATAATAACAATTGAATTTATAATTATATAGGATTATGTAATGGTTCACAAAATTCACGGTTCAATCACTGTCTGTTGTTGCATTGAGACTCTGGTAGGGCTTTATTTTGAAATTCTCGTCAGCAAAATAGAGGGAAAACAAACAATATTGACAATATTGTTTATAAAATGTTACTCACCATGTTAATTTATGGTGAATCTGACTGTTCCGTTGCGTTCGCACCACATACTTGATAATCGTGCTGTAAACATTACCTACGCCAATAGCAGGCGCTTAAATTCGTGACGTGCGCCAATGGCAGCTGCAAAGGAGAAGCAATATGGGAAATACCGACTGTTTTAAGGAATAAACGCAGAATTTTTGGTTCTTGTCGTGTTTAACACAATCTACACTCGATCGCGCGAGGATATCCATCGTGAAAAATCGCAGCTTGAATTTTTTTTTTAGTTACCATCGAAGTGAAAGACAGGTCCTCTCTGTGGTATAAATACAACGTACAACAGAACTACAACTCCCAGCAGGCCGTTGGGTCCATTGGCTGCGCGCGCACACACACTCAATAAATCAATGAATGACACTTACACATTAGAAAACACAAATGCATACGTCCTGGGACGGTAACACCAGTCAAATTAAATCATTAAAGGAAAATACATCTTTGCAGTGCATACACAGAAGTGCCAATAATATATTTTCACTGCATTTACAATTGCATAAATAAAGCTATGAGATCGTTACAATTAGAAATCAGAAAAAAAAAATTTTTAAAAAAAGTTTTTTTTATTTTTTTATTTTTTTTTTATTTTTATTTATGTCCAAATAGAAACTGTTATTTAAAATGGTAATAATATATCACAATACTGTAGTTTATAGCCTAGGCTACTATATTTTAATCAAATAAATGCAGGCTGGGGGAGCAGCGCAAGAGACTTATTTCAAAAACATTAAAAAAATCCACCTGACACACACACAAGTTTCAAGTTTTGAAAAATACAACAACAAATAGTACTTTTGAACGGTACAGTTGGTTTCATTACAACATTTACACTACATTTATTCATTTAACATAACCTTTATTGACTTAGAAAATGAAGAAAATGACAGGCTAATTAATATGTTATATGAATTTGTGTTTCAATATGTGGCATCGTCAGGTTTTCATACCTCAAATTAAAACCCAGTGATGTCTAATGGTAACAAAATAAAAACGAAACTAAGATTATGCCCTGTATCATGAAGAAAACATAGGTTTATTTTGTGTTACATGACACCTATTGGTGTTGCCTATATGAACAGTGCTAATTCAGGTTAAGAATACACTGTGACAGAGGCAAAACAATTTATTAAAATAATAATAACAACAATAACAATAATGATTATGACGACGCATGCAAAACAGAGAGAAAAGATATATAATTGACCTACAACAATCAACACAAATAAACAACAGAACTCTTACCTTAGTAACAAAAAACAGGAGAAAATGAGAAAAGAAAAATGGCACCCACTCCCTACTGCTCCAACACTCAACAATGCGCAAGCAATTCAAAGCTGCACACTACAGCCACAAGACATTTAAGTTGACCTTGGTTTAAGCTTAACACATCAAAGCTGCCACTACAGCCGTAACAACACATTTAAGCGTAACAACACACTTAAGCTTAACATACACCAACAAGAGCAACACTCCAAGTCTGGAAACACAACAGTCTCAGGCCACATTTACACATAGCCGGGTATTTAGAGAAACGAATATTTCTCCCCCTCCGTTTTCAAAAATAACATCGTGCACACAATATCGTTTTCAAAAACAGTTGCCGTTTACATCAACCCGCATAAATACAAAGGGGCGGCAGTGTAAGGAGAAGGATAAAGCCATGCAAGCCAATCAGAATCCTCAAAATCGACAACGACGAATAGCACGAGCGACTTCCTGTTCCTTTCAAAACAATAGACATGGCGCGAGGTTCGTTCGTGTGGACAGACAGCGAAGCAAATGCAAACAGGCCAAAAGCGTTTTCACAAAAGTAAAAATGAGTACCACTTTAACAGCATCCATGATCAAATAGTAGCCAAACAAACTCATAGACAGTATGGAACAAACTCTAAACATAGGGCGCTCACATGACGTAAGCATTTTCTGGCGCATAATGTGACGTTTGAGAACCTAAAACCCCGTTTCTCCCAGTTGACACGGCAACACATAACCGGCGTTTTCAGAAATCTCCACTTTGGCCGGAGTTTTTAAAAATAATCGTTTTCTGGGATAAAAACTGCGTTTTCGTGTAAATGACAGGCCAAAACGCAGGGAAATATCTGCGTTTTCCCATCGTGTAAACGGGGCCTCAGGCTCTTGGGAGAAGAAACCTCTCCCAGTCCCAGTCCCAGTCCCAGTCCCAGTCCCAGTCCCAGTCCCAGTCCCAGTCCCAGTCCCAGTCCCAGTCCCAGTCTCTCTCTCTCTCTCTCTCTCTCCCCGGCTCTGCTTAAATACTGGATCCTCTTGCCATTGATGAGGAACAGCTGGTAGGTCCCATCACCTAGATTAGGACAGGGAGGAGCACAAGAAATTGGACAAAAAAACAAACAAAACAAAAACCTTTTAATATATGTCCAAATAGAAACTGTTATTTAAAATGGTAATAATATATCACAATACTGTAGTTTATAGCCTAGGCTACTATATTTTAATCAAATAAATGCAGGTTGGGGGAGCAGCGCAAGAGACTTATTTCAAAAACATTAAAAAAATCCACCTGACACACACACACAAGTTTCAAGTTTTGAATAATACAACAACAAACAGTAATATTGTAAAGTATAATAACAATTGAATTTATAATTATATAGGATTATGTAATGGTTCACAAAATTCACGGTTCAATCACTGTCTGTTGTTGCATTGAGACTCTGGTAGGGCTTTATTTTGAAATTCTCGTCAGCAAAATAGAGGGAAAACAAACAATATTGACAATATTGTTTATAAAATGTTACTCACCATGTTAATTTATGGTGAATCTGACTGTTCCGTTGCGTTCGCACCACATACTTGATAATCGTGCTGTAAACATTACCTACGCCAATAGCAGGCGCTTAAATTCGTGACGTGCGCCAATGGCAGCTGCAAAGGAGAAGCAATATGGGAAATACCGACTGTTTTAAGGAATAAACGCAGAATTTTTGGTTCTTGTCGTGTTTAACACAATCTACACTCGATCGCGCGAGGATATCCATCGTGAAAAATCGCAGCTTGAATTTTTTTTTTAGTTACCATCGAAGTGAAAGACAGGTCCTCTCTGTGGTATAAATACAACGTACAACAGAACTACAACTCCCAGCAGGCCGTTGGGTCCATTGGCTGCGCGCGCACACACACTCAATAAATCAATGAATGACACTTACACATTAGAAAACACAAATGCATACGTCCTGGGACGGTAACACCAGTCAAATTAAATCATTAAAGGAAAATACATCTTTGCAGTGCATACACAGAAGTGCCAATAATATATTTTCACTGCATTTACAATTGCATAAATAAAGCTATGAGATCGTTACAATTAGAAATCAGAAAAAAAAAATTTTTAAAAAAAGTTTTTTTTATTTTTTTATTTTTTTTTTATTTTTATTTATGTCCAAATAGAAACTGTTATTTAAAATGGTAATAATATATCACAATACTGTAGTTTATAGCCTAGGCTACTATATTTTAATCAAATAAATGCAGGCTGGGGGAGCAGCGCAAGAGACTTATTTCAAAAACATTAAAAAAATCCACCTGACACACACACAAGTTTCAAGTTTTGAAAAATACAACAACAAATAGTACTTTTGAACGGTACAGTTGGTTTCATTACAACATTTACACTACATTTATTCATTTAACATAACCTTTATTGACTTAGAAAATGAAGAAAATGACAGGCTAATTAATATGTTATATGAATTTGTGTTTCAATATGTGGCATCGTCAGGTTTTCATACCTCAAATTAAAACCCAGTGATGTCTAATGGTAACAAAATAAAAACGAAACTAAGATTATGCCCTGTATCATGAAGAAAACATAGGTTTATTTTGTGTTACATGACACCTATTGGTGTTGCCTATATGAACAGTGCTAATTCAGGTTAAGAATACACTGTGACAGAGGCAAAACAATTTATTAAAATAATAATAACAACAATAACAATAATGATTATGACGACGCATGCAAAACAGAGAGAAAAGATATATAATTGACCTACAACAATCAACACAAATAAACAACAGAACTCTTACCTTAGTAACAAAAAACAGGAGAAAATGAGAAAAGAAAAATGGCACCCACTCCCTACTGCTCCAACACTCAACAATGCGCAAGCAATTCAAAGCTGCACACTACAGCCACAAGACATTTAAGTTGACCTTGGTTTAAGCTTAACACATCAAAGCTGCCACTACAGCCGTAACAACACATTTAAGCGTAACAACACACTTAAGCTTAACATACACCAACAAGAGCAACACTCCAAGTCTGGAAACACAACAGTCTCAGGCCACATTTACACATAGCCGGGTATTTAGAGAAACGAATATTTCTCCCCCTCCGTTTTCAAAAATAACATCGTGCACACAATATCGTTTTCAAAAACAGTTGCCGTTTACATCAACCCGCATAAATACAAAGGGGCGGCAGTGTAAGGAGAAGGATAAAGCCATGCAAGCCAATCAGAATCCTCAAAATCGACAACGACGAATAGCACGAGCGACTTCCTGTTCCTTTCAAAACAATAGACATGGCGCGAGGTTCGTTCGTGTGGACAGACAGCGAAGCAAATGCAAACAGGCCAAAAGCGTTTTCACAAAAGTAAAAATGAGTACCACTTTAACAGCATCCATGATCAAATAGTAGCCAAACAAACTCATAGACAGTATGGAACAAACTCTAAACATAGGGCGCTCACATGACGTAAGCATTTTCTGGCGCATAATGTGACGTTTGAGAACCTAAAACCCCGTTTCTCCCAGTTGACACGGCAACACATAACCGGCGTTTTCAGAAATCTCCACTTTGGCCGGAGTTTTTAAAAATAATCGTTTTCTGGGATAAAAACGGCGTTTTCGTGTAAATGACAGGCCAAAACGCAGGGAAATATCTGCGTTTTCCCATCGTGTAAACGGGGCCTCAGGCTCTTGGGAGAAGAAACCTCTCCCAGTCCCAGTCCCAGTCCCAGTCCCAGTCCCAGTCCCAGTCCCAGTCCCAGTCCCAGTCCCAGTCCCAGTCTCTCTCTCTCTCTCTCTCTCTCCCCGGCTCTGCTTAAATACTGGATCCTCTTGCCATTGATGAGGAACAGCTGGTAGGTCCCATCACCTAGATTAGGACAGGGAGGAGCACAAGAAATTGGACAAAAAAACAAACAAAACAAAAACCTTTTAATATATGTCCAAATAGAAACTGTTATTTAAAATGGTAATAATATATCACAATACTGTAGTTTATAGCCTAGGCTACTATATTTTAATCAAATAAATGCAGGTTGGGGGAGCAGCGCAAGAGACTTATTTCAAAAACATTAAAAAAATCCACCTGACACACACACACAAGTTTCAAGTTTTGAATAATACAACAACAAACAGTAATATTGTAAAGTATAATAACAATTGAATTTATAATTATATAGGATTATGTAATGGTTCACAAAATTCACGGTTCAATCACTGTCTGTTGTTGCATTGAGACTCTGGTAGGGCTTTATTTTGAAATTCTCGTCAGCAAAATAGAGGGAAAACAAACAATATTGACAATATTGTTTATAAAATGTTACTCACCATGTTAATTTATGGTGAATCTGACTGTTCCGTTGCGTTCGCACCACATACTTGATAATCGTGCTGTAAACATTACCTACGCCAATAGCAGGCGCTTAAATTCGTGACGTGCGCCAATGGCAGCTGCAAAGGAGAAGCAATATGGGAAATACCGACTGTTTTAAGGAATAAACGCAGAATTTTTGGTTCTTGTCGTGTTTAACACAATCTACACTCGATCGCGCGAGGATATCCATCGTGAAAAATCGCAGCTTGAATTTTTTTTTTAGTTACCATCGAAGTGAAAGACAGGTCCTCTCTGTGGTATAAATACAACGTACAACAGAACTACAACTCCCAGCAGGCCGTTGGGTCCATTGGCTGCGCGCGCACACACACTCAATAAATCAATGAATGACACTTACACATTAGAAAACACAAATGCATACGTCCTGGGACGGTAACACCAGTCAAATTAAATCATTAAAGGAAAATACATCTTTGCAGTGCATACACAGAAGTGCCAATAATATATTTTCACTGCATTTACAATTGCATAAATAAAGCTATGAGATCGTTACAATTAGAAATCAGAAAAAAAAATTTTTTTAAAAAAGTTTTTTTTTTTATTTTATTTTTTTTATTTTTTTATTTATGTCCAAATAGAAACTGTTATTTAAAATGGTAATAATATATCACAATACTGTAGTTTATAGCCTAGGCTACTATATTTTAATCAAATAAATGCAGGCTGGGGGAGCAGCGCAAGAGACTTATTTCAAAAACATTAAAAAAATCCACCTGACACACACACAAGTTTCAAGTTTTGAAAAATACAACAACAAACAGTACTTTTGAACGGTACAGTTGGTTTCATTACAACATTTACACTACATTTATTCATTTAACATAACCTTTATTGACTTAGAAAATGAAGAAAATGACAGGCTAATTAATATGTTATATGAATTTGTGTTTCAATATGTGGCATCGTCAGGTTTTCATACCTCAAATTAAAACCCAGTGATGTCTAATGGTAACAAAATAAAAACGAAACTAAGATTATGCCCTGTATCATGAAGAAAACATAGGTTTATTTTGTGTTACATGACACCTATTGGTGTTGCCTATATGAACAGTGCTAATTCAGGTTAAGAATACACTGTGACAGAGGCAAAACAATTTATTAAAATAATAATAACAACAATAACAATAATGATTATGACGACGCATGCAAAACAGAGAGAAAAGATATATAATTGACCTACAACAATCAACACAAATAAACAACAGAACTCTTACCTTAGTAACAAAAAACAGGAGAAAATGAGAAAAGAAAAATGGCACCCACTCCCTACTGCTCCAACACTCAACAATGCGCAAGCAATTCAAAGCTGCACACTACAGCCACAAGACATTTAAGTTGACCTTGGTTTAAGCTTAACACATCAAAGCTGCCACTACAGCCGTAACAACACATTTAAGCGTAACAACACACTTAAGCTTAACATACACCAACAAGAGCAACACTCCAAGTCTGGAAACACAACAGTCTCAGGCCACATTTACACATAGCCGGGTATTTAGAGAAACGAATATTTCTCCCCCTCCGTTTTCAAAAATAACATCGTGCACACAATATCGTTTTCAAAAACAGTTGCCGTTTACATCAACCCGCATAAATACAAAGGGGCGGCAGTGTAAGGAGAAGGATAAAGCCATGCAAGCCAATCAGAATCCTCAAAATCGACAACGACGAATAGCACGAGCGACTTCCTGTTCCTTTCAAAACAATAGACATGGCGCGAGGTTCGTTCGTGTGGACAGACAGCGAAGCAAATGCAAACAGGCCAAAAGCGTTTTCACAAAAGTAAAAATGAGTACCACTTTAACAGCATCCATGATCAAATAGTAGCCAAACAAACTCATAGACAGTATGGAACAAACTCTAAACATAGGGCGCTCACATGACGTAAGCATTTTCTGGCGCATAATGTGACGTTTGAGAACCTAAAACCCCGTTTCTCCCAGTTGACACGGCAACACATAACCGGCGTTTTCAGAAATCTCCACTTTGGCCGGAGTTTTTAAAAATAATCGTTTTCTGGGATAAAAACGGCGTTTTCGTGTAAATGACAGGCCAAAACGCAGGGAAATATCTGCGTTTTCCCATCGTGTAAACGGGGCCTCAGGCTCTTGGGAGAAGAAACCTCTCCCAGTCCCAGTCCCAGTCCCAGTCCCAGTCCCAGTCCCAGTCCCAGTCCCAGTCCCAGTCTCTCTCTCTCTCTCTCTCTCTCCCCGGCTCTGCTTAAATACTGGATCCTCTTGCCATTGATGAGGAACAGCTGGTAGGTCCCATCACCTAGATTAGGACAGGGAGGAGCACAAGAAATTGGACAAAAAAACAAACAAAACAAAAACCTTTTAATATATGTCCAAATAGAAACTGTTATTTAAAATGGTAATAATATATCACAATACTGTAGTTTATAGCCTAGGCTACTATATTTTAATCAAATAAATGCAGGTTGGGGGAGCAGCGCAAGAGACTTATTTCAAAAACATTAAAAAAATCCACCTGACACACACACACAAGTTTCAAGTTTTGAATAATACAACAACAAACAGTAATATTGTAAAGTATAATAACAATTGAATTTATAATTATATAGGATTATGTAATGGTTCACAAAATTCACGGTTCAATCACTGTCTGTTGTTGCATTGAGACTCTGGTAGGGCTTTATTTTGAAATTCTCGTCAGCAAAATAGAGGGAAAACAAACAATATTGACAATATTGTTTATAAAATGTTACTCACCATGTTAATTTATGGTGAATCTGACTGTTCCGTTGCGTTCGCACCACATACTTGATAATCGTGCTGTAAACATTACCTACGCCAATAGCAGGCGCTTAAATTCGTGACGTGCGCCAATGGCAGCTGCAAAGGAGAAGCAATATGGGAAATACCGACTGTTTTAAGGAATAAACGCAGAATTTTTGGTTCTTGTCGTGTTTAACACAATCTACACTCGATCGCGCGAGGATATCCATCGTGAAAAATCGCAGCTTGAATTTTTTTTTTAGTTACCATCGAAGTGAAAGACAGGTCCTCTCTGTGGTATAAATACAACGTACAACAGAACTACAACTCCCAGCAGGCCGTTGGGTCCATTGGCTGCGCGCGCACACACACTCAATAAATCAATGAATGACACTTACACATTAGAAAACACAAATGCATACGTCCTGGGACGGTAACACCAGTCAAATTAAATCATTAAAGGAAAATACATCTTTGCAGTGCATACACAGAAGTGCCAATAATATATTTTCACTGCATTTACAATTGCATAAATAAAGCTATGAGATCGTTACAATTAGAAATCAGAAAAAAAAAATTTTTAAAAAAAGTTTTTTTTATTTTTTTTATTTTTTTTTTTTTTTATTTATGTCCAAATAGAAACTGTTATTTAAAATGGTAATAATATATCACAATACTGTAGTTTATAGCCTAGGCTACTATATTTTAATCAAATAAATGCAGGCTGGGGGAGCAGCGCAAGAGACTTATTTCAAAAACATTAAAAAAATCCACCTGACACACACACAAGTTTCAAGTTTTGAAAAATACAACAACAAACAGTACTTTTGAACGGTACAGTTGGTTTCATTACAACATTTACACTACATTTATTCATTTAACATAACCTTTATTGACTTAGAAAATGAAGAAAATGACAGGCTAATTAATATGTTATATGAATTTGTGTTTCAATATGTGGCATCGTCAGGTTTTCATACCTCAAATTAAAACCCAGTGATGTCTAATGGTAACAAAATAAAAACGAAACTAAGATTATGCCCTGTATCATGAAGAAAACATAGGTTTATTTTGTGTTACATGACACCTATTGGTGTTGCCTATATGAACAGTGCTAATTCAGGTTAAGAATACACTGTGACAGAGGCAAAACAATTTATTAAAATAATAATAATAATAACAACAATAACAATAATGATTATGACGACGCATGCAAAACAGAGAGAAAAGATATATAATTGACCTACAACAATCAACACAAATAAACAACAGAACTCTTACCTTAGTAACAAAAAACAGGAGAAAATGAGAAAAGAAAAATGGCACCCACTCCCTACTGCTCCAACACTCAACAATGCGCAAGCAATTCAAAGCTGCACACTACAGCCACAAGACATTTAAGTTGACCTTGGTTTAAGCTTAACACATCAAAGCTGCCACTACAGCCGTAACAACACATTTAAGCGTAACAACACACTTAAGCTTAACATACACCAACAAGAGCAACACTCCAAGTCTGGAAACACAACAGTCTCAGGCCACATTTACACATAGCCGGGTATTTAGAGAAACGAATATTTCTCCCCCTCCGTTTTCAAAAATAACATCGTGCACACAATATCGTTTTCAAAAACAGTTGCCGTTTACATCAACCCGCATAAATACAAAGGGGCGGCAGTGTAAGGAGAAGGATAAAGCCATGCAAGCCAATCAGAATCCTCAAAATCGACAACGACGAATAGCACGAGCGACTTCCTGTTCCTTTCAAAACAATAGACATGGCGCGAGGTTCGTTCGTGTGGACAGACAGCGAAGCAAATGCAAACAGGCCAAAAGCGTTTTCACAAAAGTAAAAATGAGTACCACTTTAACAGCATCCATGATCAAATAGTAGCCAAACAAACTCATAGACAGTATGGAACAAACTCTAAACATAGGGCGCTCACATGACGTAAGCATTTTCTGGCGCATAATGTGACGTTTGAGAACCTAAAACCCCGTTTCTCCCAGTTGACACGGCAACACATAACCGGCGTTTTCAGAAATCTCCACTTTGGCCGGAGTTTTTAAAAATAATCGTTTTCTGGGATAAAAACTGCGTTTTCGTGTAAATGACAGGCCAAAACGCAGGGAAATATCTGCGTTTTCCCATCGTGTAAACGGGGCCTCAGGCTCTTGGGAGAAGAAACCTCTCCCAGTCCCAGTCCCAGTCCCAGTCCCAGTCCCAGTCCCAGTCCCAGTCCCAGTCCCAGTCCCAGTCCCAGTCCCAGTCCCAGTCTCTCTCTCTCTCTCTCTCTCTCCCCGGCTCTGCTTAAATACTGGATCCTCTTGCCATTGATGAGGAACAGCTGGTAGGTCCCATCACCTAGATTAGGACAGGGAGGAGCACAAGAAATTGGACAAAAAAACAAACAAAACAAAAACCTTTTAATATATGTCCAAATAGAAACTGTTATTTAAAATGGTAATAATATATCACAATACTGTAGTTTATAGCCTAGGCTACTATATTTTAATCAAATAAATGCAGGTTGGGGGAGCAGCGCAAGAGACTTATTTCAAAAACATTAAAAAAATCCACCTGACACACACACACAAGTTTCAAGTTTTGAATAATACAACAACAAACAGTAATATTGTAAAGTATAATAACAATTGAATTTATAATTATATAGGATTATGTAATGGTTCACAAAATTCACGGTTCAATCACTGTCTGTTGTTGCATTGAGACTCTGGTAGGGCTTTATTTTGAAATTCTCGTCAGCAAAATAGAGGGAAAACAAACAATATTGACAATATTGTTTATAAAATGTTACTCACCATGTTAATTTATGGTGAATCTGACTGTTCCGTTGCGTTCGCACCACATACTTGATAATCGTGCTGTAAACATTACCTACGCCAATAGCAGGCGCTTAAATTCGTGACGTGCGCCAATGGCAGCTGCAAAGGAGAAGCAATATGGGAAATACCGACTGTTTTAAGGAATAAACGCAGAATTTTTGGTTCTTGTCGTGTTTAACACAATCTACACTCGATCGCGCGAGGATATCCATCGTGAAAAATCGCAGCTTGAATTTTTTTTTTAGTTACCATCGAAGTGAAAGACAGGTCCTCTCTGTGGTATAAATACAACGTACAACAGAACTACAACTCCCAGCAGGCCGTTGGGTCCATTGGCTGCGCGCGCACACACACTCAATAAATCAATGAATGACACTTACACATTAGAAAACACAAATGCATACGTCCTGGGACGGTAACACCAGTCAAATTAAATCATTAAAGGAAAATACATCTTTGCAGTGCATACACAGAAGTGCCAATAATATATTTTCACTGCATTTACAATTGCATAAATAAAGCTATGAGATCGTTACAATTAGAAATCAGAAAAAAAATTTTTTTAAAAAAAGTTTTTTTTATTTTTTTATTTTTTATTTTTTTTTATTTATGTCCAAATAGAAACTGTTATTTAAAATGGTAATAATATATCACAATACTGTAGTTTATAGCCTAGGCTACTATATTTTAATCAAATAAATGCAGGCTGGGGGAGCAGCGCAAGAGACTTATTTCAAAAACATTAAAAAAATCCACCTGACACACACACAAGTTTCAAGTTTTGAAAAATACAACAACAAACAGTACTTTTGAACGGTACAGTTGGTTTCATTACAACATTTACACTACATTTATTCATTTAACATAACCTTTATTGACTTAGAAAATGAAGAAAATGACAGGCTAATTAATATGTTATATGAATTTGTGTTTCAATATGTGGCATCGTCAGGTTTTCATACCTCAAATTAAAACCCAGTGATGTCTAATGGTAACAAAATAAAAACGAAACTAAGATTATGCCCTGTATCATGAAGAAAACATAGGTTTATTTTGTGTTACATGACACCTATTGGTGTTGCCTATATGAACAGTGCTAATTCAGGTTAAGAATACACTGTGACAGAGGCAAAACAATTTATTAAAATAATAATAACAACAATAACAATAATGATTATGACGACGCATGCAAAACAGAGAGAAAAGATATATAATTGACCTACAACAATCAACACAAATAAACAACAGAACTCTTACCTTAGTAACAAAAAACAGGAGAAAATGAGAAAAGAAAAATGGCACCCACTCCCTACTGCTCCAACACTCAACAATGCGCAAGCAATTCAAAGCTGCACACTACAGCCACAAGACATTTAAGTTGACCTTGGTTTAAGCTTAACACATCAAAGCTGCCACTACAGCCGTAACAACACATTTAAGCGTAACAACACACTTAAGCTTAACATACACCAACAAGAGCAACACTCCAAGTCTGGAAACACAACAGTCTCAGGCCACATTTACACATAGCCGGGTATTTAGAGAAACGAATATTTCTCCCCCTCCGTTTTCAAAAATAACATCGTGCACACAATATCGTTTTCAAAAACAGTTGCCGTTTACATCAACCCGCATAAATACAAAGGGGCGGCAGTGTAAGGAGAAGGATAAAGCCATGCAAGCCAATCAGAATCCTCAAAATCGACAACGACGAATAGCACGAGCGACTTCCTGTTCCTTTCAAAACAATAGACATGGCGCGAGGTTCGTTCGTGTGGACAGACAGCGAAGCAAATGCAAACAGGCCAAAAGCGTTTTCACAAAAGTAAAAATGAGTACCACTTTAACAGCATCCATGATCAAATAGTAGCCAAACAAACTCATAGACAGTATGGAACAAACTCTAAACATAGGGCGCTCACATGACGTAAGCATTTTCTGGCGCATAATGTGACGTTTGAGAACCTAAAACCCCGTTTCTCCCAGTTGACACGGCAACACATAACCGGCGTTTTCAGAAATCTCCACTTTGGCCGGAGTTTTTAAAAATAATCGTTTTCTGGGATAAAAACGGCGTTTTCGTGTAAATGACAGGCCAAAACGCAGGGAAATATCTGCGTTTTCCCATCGTGTAAACGGGGCCTCAGGCTCTTGGGAGAAGAAACCTCTCCCAGTCCCAGTCCCAGTCCCAGTCCCAGTCCCAGTCCCAGTCCCAGTCCCAGTCCCAGTCCCAGTCCCAGTCTCTCTCTCTCTCTCTGTCCCCGGCTCTGCTTAAATACTGGATCCTCTTGCCATTGATGAGGAACAGCTGGTAGGTCCCATCACCTAGATTAGGACAGGGAGGAGCACAAGAAATTGGACAAAAAAACAAACAAAACAAAAACCTTTTAATATATGTCCAAATAGAAACTGTTATTTTAAATGGTAATAATATATCACAATACTGTAGTTTATAGCCTAGGCTACTATATTTTAATCAAATAAATGCAGGTTGGGGGAGCAGCGCAAGAGACTTATTTCAAAAACATTAAAAAAATCCACCTGACACACACACACAAGTTTCAAGTTTTGAATAATACAACAACAAACAGTAATATTGTAAAGTATAATAACAATTGAATTTATAATTATATAGGATTATGTAATGGTTCACAAAATTCACGGTTCAATCACTGTCTGTTGTTGCATTGAGACTCTGGTAGGGCTTTATTTTGAAATTCTCGTCAGCAAAATAGAGGGAAAACAAACAATATTGACAATATTGTTTATAAAATGTTACTCACCATGTTAATTTATGGTGAATCTGACTGTTCCGTTGCGTTCGCACCACATACTTGATAATCGTGCTGTAAACATTACCTACGCCAATAGCAGGCGCTTAAATTCGTGACGTGCGCCAATGGCAGCTGCAAAGGAGAAGCAATATGGGAAATACCGACTGTTTTAAGGAATAAACGCAGAATTTTTGGTTCTTGTCGTGTTTAACACAATCTACACTCGATCGCGCGAGGATATCCATCGTGAAAAATCGCAGCTTGAATTTTTTTTTTAGTTACCATCGAAGTGAAAGACAGGTCCTCTCTGTGGTATAAATACAACGTACAACAGAACTACAACTCCCAGCAGGCCGTTGGGTCCATTGGCTGCGCGCGCACACACACTCAATAAATCAATGAATGACACTTACACATTAGAAAACACAAATGCATACGTCCTGGGACGGTAACACCAGTCAAATTAAATCATTAAAGGAAAATACATCTTTGCAGTGCATACACAGAAGTGCCAATAATATATTTTCACTGCATTTACAATTGCATAAATAAAGCTATGAGATCGTTACAATTAGAAATCAGAAAAAAAAATTTTTTAAAAAAAGTTTTTTTTTTTTTTATTATTTTTTTTTTATGTCCAAATAGAAACTGTTATTTAAAATGGTAATAATATATCACAATACTGTAGTTTATAGCCTAGGCTACTATATTTTAATCAAATAAATGCAGGCTGGGGGAGCAGCGCAAGAGACTTATTTCAAAAACATTAAAAAAATCCACCTGACACACACACAAGTTTCAAGTTTTGAAAAATACAACAACAAACAGTACTTTTGAACGGTACAGTTGGTTTCATTACAACATTTACACTACATTTATTCATTTAACATAACCTTTATTGACTTAGAAAATGAAGAAAATGACAGGCTAATTAATATGTTATATGAATTTGTGTTTCAATATGTGGCATCGTCAGGTTTTCATACCTCAAATTAAAACCCAGTGATGTCTAATGGTAACAAAATAAAAACGAAACTAAGATTATGCCCTGTATCATGAAGAAAACATAGGTTTATTTTGTGTTACATGACACCTATTGGTGTTGCCTATATGAACAGTGCTAATTCAGGTTAAGAATACACTGTGACAGAGGCAAAACAATTTATTAAAATAATAATAACAACAATAACAATAATGATTATGACGACGCATGCAAAACAGAGAGAAAAGATATATAATTGACCTACAACAATCAACACAAATAAACAACAGAACTCTTACCTTAGTAACAAAAAACAGGAGAAAATGAGAAAAGAAAAATGGCACCCACTCCCTACTGCTCCAACACTCAACAATGCGCAAGCAATTCAAAGCTGCACACTACAGCCACAAGACATTTAAGTTGACCTTGGTTTAAGCTTAACACATCAAAGCTGCCACTACAGCCGTAACAACACATTTAAGCGTAACAACACACTTAAGCTTAACATACACCAACAAGAGCAACACTCCAAGTCTGGAAACACAACAGTCTCAGGCCACATTTACACATAGCCGGGTATTTAGAGAAACGAATATTTCTCCCCCTCCGTTTTCAAAAATAACATCGTGCACACAATATCGTTTTCAAAAACAGTTGCCGTTTACATCAACCCGCATAAATACAAAGGGGCGGCAGTGTAAGGAGAAGGATAAAGCCATGCAAGCCAATCAGAATCCTCAAAATCGACAACGACGAATAGCACGAGCGACTTCCTGTTCCTTTCAAAACAATAGACATGGCGCGAGGTTCGTTCGTGTGGACAGACAGCGAAGCAAATGCAAACAGGCCAAAAGCGTTTTCACAAAAGTAAAAATGAGTACCACTTTAACAGCATCCATGATCAAATAGTAGCCAAACAAACTCATAGACAGTATGGAACAAACTCTAAACATAGGGCGCTCACATGACGTAAGCATTTTCTGGCGCATAATGTGACGTTTGAGAACCTAAAACCCCGTTTCTCCCAGTTGACACGGCAACACATAACCGGCGTTTTCAGAAATCTCCACTTTGGCCGGAGTTTTTAAAAATAATCGTTTTCTGGGATAAAAACGGCGTTTTCGTGTAAATGACAGGCCAAAACGCAGGGAAATATCTGCGTTTTCCCATCGTGTAAACGGGGCCTCAGGCTCTTGGGAGAAGAAACCTCTCCCAGTCCCAGTCCCAGTCCCAGTCCCAGTCCCAGTCCCAGTCCCAGTCCCAGTCCCAGTCCCAGTCTCTCTCTCTCTCTCTCTGTCCCCGGCTCTGCTTAAATACTGGATCCTCTTGCCATTGATGAGGAACAGCTGGTAGGTCCCATCACCTAGATTAGGACAGGGAGGAGCACAAGAAATTGGACAAAAAAACAAACAAAACAAAAACCTTTTAATATATGTCCAAATAGAAACTGTTATTTTAAATGGTAATAATATATCACAATACTGTAGTTTATAGCCTAGGCTACTATATTTTAATCAAATAAATGCAGGTTGGGGGAGCAGCGCAAGAGACTTATTTCAAAAACATTAAAAAAATCCACCTGACACACACACACAAGTTTCAAGTTTTGAATAATACAACAACAAACAGTAATATTGTAAAGTATAATAACAATTGAATTTATAATTATATAGGATTATGTAATGGTTCACAAAATTCACGGTTCAATCACTGTCTGTTGTTGCATTGAGACTCTGGTAGGGCTTTATTTTGAAATTCTCGTCAGCAAAATAGAGGGAAAACAAACAATATTGACAATATTGTTTATAAAATGTTACTCACCATGTTAATTTATGGTGAATCTGACTGTTCCGTTGCGTTCGCACCACATACTTGATAATCGTGCTGTAAACATTACCTACGCCAATAGCAGGCGCTTAAATTCGTGACGTGCGCCAATGGCAGCTGCAAAGGAGAAGCAATATGGGAAATACCGACTGTTTTAAGGAATAAACGCAGAATTTTTGGTTCTTGTCGTGTTTAACACAATCTACACTCGATCGCGCGAGGATATCCATCGTGAAAAATCGCAGCTTGAATTTTTTTTTTAGTTACCATCGAAGTGAAAGACAGGTCCTCTCTGTGGTATAAATACAACGTACAACAGAACTACAACTCCCAGCAGGCCGTTGGGTCCATTGGCTGCGCGCGCACACACACTCAATAAATCAATGAATGACACTTACACATTAGAAAACACAAATGCATACGTCCTGGGACGGTAACACCAGTCAAATTAAATCATTAAAGGAAAATACATCTTTGCAGTGCATACACAGAAGTGCCAATAATATATTTTCACTGCATTTACAATTGCATAAATAAAGCTATGAGATCGTTACAATTAGAAATCAGAAAAAAAAAATTTTTAAAAAAAGTTTTTTTTTTTTATTTTTTATTTTTTTTTTATTTTTATTTATGTCCAAATAGAAACTGTTATTTAAAATGGTAATAATATATCACAATACTGTAGTTTATAGCCTAGGCTACTATATTTTAATCAAATAAATGCAGGCTGGGGGAGCAGCGCAAGAGACTTATTTCAAAAACATTAAAAAAATCCACCTGACACACACACAAGTTTCAAGTTTTGAAAAATACAACAACAAACAGTACTTTTGAACGGTACAGTTGGTTTCATTACAACATTTACACTACATTTATTCATTTAACATAACCTTTATTGACTTAGAAAATGAAGAAAATGACAGGCTAATTAATATGTTATATGAATTTGTGTTTCAATATGTGGCATCGTCAGGTTTTCATACCTCAAATTAAAACCCAGTGATGTCTAATGGTAACAAAATAAAAACGAAACTAAGATTATGCCCTGTATCATGAAGAAAACATAGGTTTATTTTGTGTTACATGACACCTATTGGTGTTGCCTATATGAACAGTGCTAATTCAGGTTAAGAATACACTGTGACAGAGGCAAAACAATTTATTAAAATAATAATAACAACAATAACAATAATGATTATGACGACGCATGCAAAACAGAGAGAAAAGATATATAATTGACCTACAACAATCAACACAAATAAACAACAGAACTCTTACCTTAGTAACAAAAAACAGGAGAAAATGAGAAAAGAAAAATGGCACCCACTCCCTACTGCTCCAACACTCAACAATGCGCAAGCAATTCAAAGCTGCACACTACAGCCACAAGACATTTAAGTTGACCTTGGTTTAAGCTTAACACATCAAAGCTGCCACTACAGCCGTAACAACACATTTAAGCGTAACAACACACTTAAGCTTAACATACACCAACAAGAGCAACACTCCAAGTCTGGAAACACAACAGTCTCAGGCCACATTTACACATAGCCGGGTATTTAGAGAAACGAATATTTCTCCCCCTCCGTTTTCAAAAATAACATCGTGCACACAATATCGTTTTCAAAAACAGTTGCCGTTTACATCAACCCGCATAAATACAAAGGGGCGGCAGTGTAAGGAGAAGGATAAAGCCATGCAAGCCAATCAGAATCCTCAAAATCGACAACGACGAATAGCACGAGCGACTTCCTGTTCCTTTCAAAACAATAGACATGGCGCGAGGTTCGTTCGTGTGGACAGACAGCGAAGCAAATGCAAACAGGCCAAAAGCGTTTTCACAAAAGTAAAAATGAGTACCACTTTAACAGCATCCATGATCAAATAGTAGCCAAACAAACTCATAGACAGTATGGAACAAACTCTAAACATAGGGCGCTCACATGACGTAAGCATTTTCTGGCGCATAATGTGACGTTTGAGAACCTAAAACCCCGTTTCTCCCAGTTGACACGGCAACACATAACCGGCGTTTTCAGAAATCTCCACTTTGGCCGGAGTTTTTAAAAATAATCGTTTTCTGGGATAAAAACGGCGTTTTCGTGTAAATGACAGGCCAAAACGCAGGGAAATATCTGCGTTTTCCCATCGTGTAAACGGGGCCTCAGGCTCTTGGGAGAAGAAACCTCTCCCAGTCCCAGTCCCAGTCCCAGTCCCAGTCCCAGTCCCAGTCCCAGTCCCAGTCTCTCTCTCTCTCTCTCTCTCTCTGTCCCCGGCTCTGCTTAAATACTGGATCCTCTTGCCATTGATGAGGAACAGCTGGTAGGTCCCATCACCTAGATTAGGACAGGGAGGAGCACAAGAAATTGGACAAAAAAACAAACAAAACAAAAACCTTTTAATATATGTCCAAATAGAAACTGTTATTTAAAATGGTAATAATATATCACAATACTGTAGTTTATAGCCTAGGCTACTATATTTTAATCAAATAAATGCAGGTTGGGGGAGCAGCGCAAGAGACTTATTTCAAAAACATTAAAAAAATCCACCTGACACACACACACAAGTTTCAAGTTTTGAATAATACAACAACAAACAGTAATATTGTAAAGTATAATAACAATTGAATTTATAATTATATAGGATTATGTAATGGTTCACAAAATTCACGGTTCAATCACTGTCTGTTGTTGCATTGAGACTCTGGTAGGGCTTTATTTTGAAATTCTCGTCAGCAAAATAGAGGGAAAACAAACAATATTGACAATATTGTTTATAAAATGTTACTCACCATGTTAATTTATGGTGAATCTGACTGTTCCGTTGCGTTCGCACCACATACTTGATAATCGTGCTGTAAACATTACCTACGCCAATAGCAGGCGCTTAAATTCGTGACGTGCGCCAATGGCAGCTGCAAAGGAGAAGCAATATGGGAAATACCGACTGTTTTAAGGAATAAACGCAGAATTTTTGGTTCTTGTCGTGTTTAACACAATCTACACTCGATCGCGCGAGGATATCCATCGTGAAAAATCGCAGCTTGAATTTTTTTTTTAGTTACCATCGAAGTGAAAGACAGGTCCTCTCTGTGGTATAAATACAACGTACAACAGAACTACAACTCCCAGCAGGCCGTTGGGTCCATTGGCTGCGCGCGCACACACACTCAATAAATCAATGAATGACACTTACACATTAGAAAACACAAATGCATACGTCCTGGGACGGTAACACCAGTCAAATTAAATCATTAAAGGAAAATACATCTTTGCAGTGCATACACAGAAGTGCCAATAATATATTTTCACTGCATTTACAATTGCATAAATAAAGCTATGAGATCGTTACAATTAGAAATCAGAAAAAAAAAATTTTTTAAAAAAGTTTTTTTTATTTTTTTATTTTTTTTTTATTTTTATTTATGTCCAAATAGAAACTGTTATTTAAAATGGTAATAATATATCACAATACTGTAGTTTATAGCCTAGGCTACTATATTTTAATCAAATAAATGCAGGCTGGGGGAGCAGCGCAAGAGACTTATTTCAAAAACATTAAAAAAATCCACCTGACACACACACAAGTTTCAAGTTTTGAAAAATACAACAACAAATAGTACTTTTGAACGGTACAGTTGGTTTCATTACAACATTTACACTACATTTATTCATTTAACATAACCTTTATTGACTTAGAAAATGAAGAAAATGACAGGCTAATTAATATGTTATATGAATTTGTGTTTCAATATGTGGCATCGTCAGGTTTTCATACCTCAAATTAAAACCCAGTGATGTCTAATGGTAACAAAATAAAAACGAAACTAAGATTATGCCCTGTATCATGAAGAAAACATAGGTTTATTTTGTGTTACATGACACCTATTGGTGTTGCCTATATGAACAGTGCTAATTCAGGTTAAGAATACACTGTGACAGAGGCAAAACAATTTATTAAAATAATAATAACAACAATAACAATAATGATTATGACGACGCATGCAAAACAGAGAGAAAAGATATATAATTGACCTACAACAATCAACACAAATAAACAACAGAACTCTTACCTTAGTAACAAAAAACAGGAGAAAATGAGAAAAGAAAAATGGCACCCACTCCCTACTGCTCCAACACTCAACAATGCGCAAGCAATTCAAAGCTGCACACTACAGCCACAAGACATTTAAGTTGACCTTGGTTTAAGCTTAACACATCAAAGCTGCCACTACAGCCGTAACAACACATTTAAGCGTAACAACACACTTAAGCTTAACATACACCAACAAGAGCAACACTCCAAGTCTGGAAACACAACAGTCTCAGGCCACATTTACACATAGCCGGGTATTTAGAGAAACGAATATTTCTCCCCCTCCGTTTTCAAAAATAACATCGTGCACACAATATCGTTTTCAAAAACAGTTGCCGTTTACATCAACCCGCATAAATACAAAGGGGCGGCAGTGTAAGGAGAAGGATAAAGCCATGCAAGCCAATCAGAATCCTCAAAATCGACAACGACGAATAGCACGAGCGACTTCCTGTTCCTTTCAAAACAATAGACATGGCGCGAGGTTCGTTCGTGTGGACAGACAGCGAAGCAAATGCAAACAGGCCAAAAGCGTTTTCACAAAAGTAAAAATGAGTACCACTTTAACAGCATCCATGATCAAATAGTAGCCAAACAAACTCATAGACAGTATGGAACAAACTCTAAACATAGGGCGCTCACATGACGTAAGCATTTTCTGGCGCATAATGTGACGTTTGAGAACCTAAAACCCCGTTTCTCCCAGTTGACACGGCAACACATAACCGGCGTTTTCAGAAATCTCCACTTTGGCCGGAGTTTTTAAAAATAATCGTTTTCTGGGATAAAAACGGCGTTTTCGTGTAAATGACAGGCCAAAACGCAGGGAAATATCTGCGTTTTCCCATCGTGTAAACGGGGCCTCAGGCTCTTGGGAGAAGAAACCTCTCCCAGTCCCAGTCCCAGTCCCAGTCCCAGTCCCAGTCCCAGTCCCAGTCCCAGTCTCTCTCTCTCTCTCTCTCTCTCCCCGGCTCTGCTTAAATACTGGATCCTCTTGCCATTGATGAGGAACAGCTGGTAGGTCCCATCACCTAGATTAGGACAGGGAGGAGCACAAGAAATTGGACAAAAAAACAAACAAAACAAAAACCTTTTAATATATGTCCAAATAGAAACTGTTATTTAAAATGGTAATAATATATCACAATACTGTAGTTTATAGCCTAGGCTACTATATTTTAATCAAATAAATGCAGGTTGGGGGAGCAGCGCAAGAGACTTATTTCAAAAACATTAAAAAAATCCACCTGACACACACACACAAGTTTCAAGTTTTGAATAATACAACAACAAACAGTAATATTGTAAAGTATAATAACAATTGAATTTATAATTATATAGGATTATGTAATGGTTCACAAAATTCACGGTTCAATCACTGTCTGTTGTTGCATTGAGACTCTGGTAGGGCTTTATTTTGAAATTCTCGTCAGCAAAATAGAGGGAAAACAAACAATATTGACAATATTGTTTATAAAATGTTACTCACCATGTTAATTTATGGTGAATCTGACTGTTCCGTTGCGTTCGCACCACATACTTGATAATCGTGCTGTAAACATTACCTACGCCAATAGCAGGCGCTTAAATTCGTGACGTGCGCCAATGGCAGCTGCAAAGGAGAAGCAATATGGGAAATACCGACTGTTTTAAGGAATAAACGCAGAATTTTTGGTTCTTGTCGTGTTTAACACAATCTACACTCGATCGCGCGAGGATATCCATCGTGAAAAATCGCAGCTTGAATTTTTTTTTTAGTTACCATCGAAGTGAAAGACAGGTCCTCTCTGTGGTATAAATACAACGTACAACAGAACTACAACTCCCAGCAGGCCGTTGGGTCCATTGGCTGCGCGCGCACACACACTCAATAAATCAATGAATGACACTTACACATTAGAAAACACAAATGCATACGTCCTGGGACGGTAACACCAGTCAAATTAAATCATTAAAGGAAAATACATCTTTGCAGTGCATACACAGAAGTGCCAATAATATATTTTCACTGCATTTACAATTGCATAAATAAAGCTATGAGATCGTTACAATTAGAAATCAGAAAAAAAAATTTTTTTAAAAAAGTTTTTTTTTTTATTTTATTTTTTTTATTTTTTTATTTATGTCCAAATAGAAACTGTTATTTAAAATGGTAATAATATATCACAATACTGTAGTTTATAGCCTAGGCTACTATATTTTAATCAAATAAATGCAGGCTGGGGGAGCAGCGCAAGAGACTTATTTCAAAAACATTAAAAAAATCCACCTGACACACACACAAGTTTCAAGTTTTGAAAAATACAACAACAAACAGTACTTTTGAACGGTACAGTTGGTTTCATTACAACATTTACACTACATTTATTCATTTAACATAACCTTTATTGACTTAGAAAATGAAGAAAATGACAGGCTAATTAATATGTTATATGAATTTGTGTTTCAATATGTGGCATCGTCAGGTTTTCATACCTCAAATTAAAACCCAGTGATGTCTAATGGTAACAAAATAAAAACGAAACTAAGATTATGCCCTGTATCATGAAGAAAACATAGGTTTATTTTGTGTTACATGACACCTATTGGTGTTGCCTATATGAACAGTGCTAATTCAGGTTAAGAATACACTGTGACAGAGGCAAAACAATTTATTAAAATAATAATAACAACAATAACAATAATGATTATGACGACGCATGCAAAACAGAGAGAAAAGATATATAATTGACCTACAACAATCAACACAAATAAACAACAGAACTCTTACCTTAGTAACAAAAAACAGGAGAAAATGAGAAAAGAAAAATGGCACCCACTCCCTACTGCTCCAACACTCAACAATGCGCAAGCAATTCAAAGCTGCACACTACAGCCACAAGACATTTAAGTTGACCTTGGTTTAAGCTTAACACATCAAAGCTGCCACTACAGCCGTAACAACACATTTAAGCGTAACAACACACTTAAGCTTAACATACACCAACAAGAGCAACACTCCAAGTCTGGAAACACAACAGTCTCAGGCCACATTTACACATAGCCGGGTATTTAGAGAAACGAATATTTCTCCCCCTCCGTTTTCAAAAATAACATCGTGCACACAATATCGTTTTCAAAAACAGTTGCCGTTTACATCAACCCGCATAAATACAAAGGGGCGGCAGTGTAAGGAGAAGGATAAAGCCATGCAAGCCAATCAGAATCCTCAAAATCGACAACGACGAATAGCACGAGCGACTTCCTGTTCCTTTCAAAACAATAGACATGGCGCGAGGTTCGTTCGTGTGGACAGACAGCGAAGCAAATGCAAACAGGCCAAAAGCGTTTTCACAAAAGTAAAAATGAGTACCACTTTAACAGCATCCATGATCAAATAGTAGCCAAACAAACTCATAGACAGTATGGAACAAACTCTAAACATAGGGCGCTCACATGACGTAAGCATTTTCTGGCGCATAATGTGACGTTTGAGAACCTAAAACCCCGTTTCTCCCAGTTGACACGGCAACACATAACCGGCGTTTTCAGAAATCTCCACTTTGGCCGGAGTTTTTAAAAATAATCGTTTTCTGGGATAAAAACGGCGTTTTCGTGTAAATGACAGGCCAAAACGCAGGGAAATATCTGCGTTTTCCCATCGTGTAAACGGGGCCTCAGGCTCTTGGGAGAAGAAACCTCTCCCAGTCCCAGTCCCAGTCCCAGTCCCAGTCCCAGTCCCAGTCCCAGTCCCAGTCTCTCTCTCTCTCTCTCTCTCTCCCCGGCTCTGCTTAAATACTGGATCCTCTTGCCATTGATGAGGAACAGCTGGTAGGTCCCATCACCTAGATTAGGACAGGGAGGAGCACAAGAAATTGGACAAAAAAACAAACAAAACAAAAACCTTTTAATATATGTCCAAATAGAAACTGTTATTTAAAATGGTAATAATATATCACAATACTGTAGTTTATAGCCTAGGCTACTATATTTTAATCAAATAAATGCAGGTTGGGGGAGCAGCGCAAGAGACTTATTTCAAAAACATTAAAAAAATCCACCTGACACACACACACAAGTTTCAAGTTTTGAATAATACAACAACAAACAGTAATATTGTAAAGTATAATAACAATTGAATTTATAATTATATAGGATTATGTAATGGTTCACAAAATTCACGGTTCAATCACTGTCTGTTGTTGCATTGAGACTCTGGTAGGGCTTTATTTTGAAATTCTCGTCAGCAAAATAGAGGGAAAACAAACAATATTGACAATATTGTTTATAAAATGTTACTCACCATGTTAATTTATGGTGAATCTGACTGTTCCGTTGCGTTCGCACCACATACTTGATAATCGTGCTGTAAACATTACCTACGCCAATAGCAGGCGCTTAAATTCGTGACGTGCGCCAATGGCAGCTGCAAAGGAGAAGCAATATGGGAAATACCGACTGTTTTAAGGAATAAACGCAGAATTTTTGGTTCTTGTCGTGTTTAACACAATCTACACTCGATCGCGCGAGGATATCCATCGTGAAAAATCGCAGCTTGAATTTTTTTTTTAGTTACCATCGAAGTGAAAGACAGGTCCTCTCTGTGGTATAAATACAACGTACAACAGAACTACAACTCCCAGCAGGCCGTTGGGTCCATTGGCTGCGCGCGCACACACACTCAATAAATCAATGAATGACACTTACACATTAGAAAACACAAATGCATACGTCCTGGGACGGTAACACCAGTCAAATTAAATCATTAAAGGAAAATACATCTTTGCAGTGCATACACAGAAGTGCCAATAATATATTTTCACTGCATTTACAATTGCATAAATAAAGCTATGAGATCGTTACAATTAGAAATCAGAAAAAAAAAATTTTTAAAAAAAGTTTTTTTTATTTTTTTTATTTTTTTTTTATTTTATTTATGTCCAAATAGAAACTGTTATTTAAAATGGTAATAATATATCACAATACTGTAGTTTATAGCCTAGGCTACTATATTTTAATCAAATAAATGCAGGCTGGGGGAGCAGCGCAAGAGACTTATTTCAAAAACATTAAAAAAATCCACCTGACACACACACAAGTTTCAAGTTTTGAAAAATACAACAACAAACAGTACTTTTGAACGGTACAGTTGGTTTCATTACAACATTTACACTACATTTATTCATTTAACATAACCTTTATTGACTTAGAAAATGAAGAAAATGACAGGCTAATTAATATGTTATATGAATTTGTGTTTCAATATGTGGCATCGTCAGGTTTTCATACCTCAAATTAAAACCCAGTGATGTCTAATGGTAACAAAATAAAAACGAAACTAAGATTATGCCCTGTATCATGAAGAAAACATAGGTTTATTTTGTGTTACATGACACCTATTGGTGTTGCCTATATGAACAGTGCTAATTCAGGTTAAGAATACACTGTGACAGAGGCAAAACAATTTATTAAAATAATAATAATAATAACAACAATAACAATAATGATTATGACGACGCATGCAAAACAGAGAGAAAAGATATATAATTGACCTACAACAATCAACACAAATAAACAACAGAACTCTTACCTTAGTAACAAAAAACAGGAGAAAATGAGAAAAGAAAAATGGCACCCACTCCCTACTGCTCCAACACTCAACAATGCGCAAGCAATTCAAAGCTGCACACTACAGCCACAAGACATTTAAGTTGACCTTGGTTTAAGCTTAACACATCAAAGCTGCCACTACAGCCGTAACAACACATTTAAGCGTAACAACACACTTAAGCTTAACATACACCAACAAGAGCAACACTCCAAGTCTGGAAACACAACAGTCTCAGGCCACATTTACACATAGCCGGGTATTTAGAGAAACGAATATTTCTCCCCCTCCGTTTTCAAAAATAACATCGTGCACACAATATCGTTTTCAAAAACAGTTGCCGTTTACATCAACCCGCATAAATACAAAGGGGCGGCAGTGTAAGGAGAAGGATAAAGCCATGCAAGCCAATCAGAATCCTCAAAATCGACAACGACGAATAGCACGAGCGACTTCCTGTTCCTTTCAAAACAATAGACATGGCGCGAGGTTCGTTCGTGTGGACAGACAGCGAAGCAAATGCAAACAGGCCAAAAGCGTTTTCACAAAAGTAAAAATGAGTACCACTTTAACAGCATCCATGATCAAATAGTAGCCAAACAAACTCATAGACAGTATGGAACAAACTCTAAACATAGGGCGCTCACATGACGTAAGCATTTTCTGGCGCATAATGTGACGTTTGAGAACCTAAAACCCCGTTTCTCCCAGTTGACACGGCAACACATAACCGGCGTTTTCAGAAATCTCCACTTTGGCCGGAGTTTTTAAAAATAATCGTTTTCTGGGATAAAAACTGCGTTTTCGTGTAAATGACAGGCCAAAACGCAGGGAAATATCTGCGTTTTCCCATCGTGTAAACGGGGCCTCAGGCTCTTGGGAGAAGAAACCTCTCCCAGTCCCAGTCCCAGTCCCAGTCCCAGTCCCAGTCCCAGTCCCAGTCCCAGTCCCAGTCCCAGTCCCAGTCCCAGTCCCAGTCTCTCTCTCTCTCTCTCTCTCTCCCCGGCTCTGCTTAAATACTGGATCCTCTTGCCATTGATGAGGAACAGCTGGTAGGTCCCATCACCTAGATTAGGACAGGGAGGAGCACAAGAAATTGGACAAAAAAACAAACAAAACAAAAACCTTTTAATATATGTCCAAATAGAAACTGTTATTTAAAATGGTAATAATATATCACAATACTGTAGTTTATAGCCTAGGCTACTATATTTTAATCAAATAAATGCAGGTTGGGGGAGCAGCGCAAGAGACTTATTTCAAAAACATTAAAAAAATCCACCTGACACACACACACAAGTTTCAAGTTTTGAATAATACAACAACAAACAGTAATATTGTAAAGTATAATAACAATTGAATTTATAATTATATAGGATTATGTAATGGTTCACAAAATTCACGGTTCAATCACTGTCTGTTGTTGCATTGAGACTCTGGTAGGGCTTTATTTTGAAATTCTCGTCAGCAAAATAGAGGGAAAACAAACAATATTGACAATATTGTTTATAAAATGTTACTCACCATGTTAATTTATGGTGAATCTGACTGTTCCGTTGCGTTCGCACCACATACTTGATAATCGTGCTGTAAACATTACCTACGCCAATAGCAGGCGCTTAAATTCGTGACGTGCGCCAATGGCAGCTGCAAAGGAGAAGCAATATGGGAAATACCGACTGTTTTAAGGAATAAACGCAGAATTTTTGGTTCTTGTCGTGTTTAACACAATCTACACTCGATCGCGCGAGGATATCCATCGTGAAAAATCGCAGCTTGAATTTTTTTTTTAGTTACCATCGAAGTGAAAGACAGGTCCTCTCTGTGGTATAAATACAACGTACAACAGAACTACAACTCCCAGCAGGCCGTTGGGTCCATTGGCTGCGCGCGCACACACACTCAATAAATCAATGAATGACACTTACACATTAGAAAACACAAATGCATACGTCCTGGGACGGTAACACCAGTCAAATTAAATCATTAAAGGAAAATACATCTTTGCAGTGCATACACAGAAGTGCCAATAATATATTTTCACTGCATTTACAATTGCATAAATAAAGCTATGAGATCGTTACAATTAGAAATCAGAAAAAAAAAATTTTTAAAAAAAGTTTTTTTTATTTTTTTATTTTTTTTTTATTTTTATTTATGTCCAAATAGAAACTGTTATTTAAAATGGTAATAATATATCACAATACTGTAGTTTATAGCCTAGGCTACTATATTTTAATCAAATAAATGCAGGCTGGGGGAGCAGCGCAAGAGACTTATTTCAAAAACATTAAAAAAATCCACCTGACACACACACAAGTTTCAAGTTTTGAAAAATACAACAACAAATAGTACTTTTGAACGGTACAGTTGGTTTCATTACAACATTTACACTACATTTATTCATTTAACATAACCTTTATTGACTTAGAAAATGAAGAAAATGACAGGCTAATTAATATGTTATATGAATTTGTGTTTCAATATGTGGCATCGTCAGGTTTTCATACCTCAAATTAAAACCCAGTGATGTCTAATGGTAACAAAATAAAAACGAAACTAAGATTATGCCCTGTATCATGAAGAAAACATAGGTTTATTTTGTGTTACATGACACCTATTGGTGTTGCCTATATGAACAGTGCTAATTCAGGTTAAGAATACACTGTGACAGAGGCAAAACAATTTATTAAAATAATAATAACAACAATAACAATAATGATTATGACGACGCATGCAAAACAGAGAGAAAAGATATATAATTGACCTACAACAATCAACACAAATAAACAACAGAACTCTTACCTTAGTAACAAAAAACAGGAGAAAATGAGAAAAGAAAAATGGCACCCACTCCCTACTGCTCCAACACTCAACAATGCGCAAGCAATTCAAAGCTGCACACTACAGCCACAAGACATTTAAGTTGACCTTGGTTTAAGCTTAACACATCAAAGCTGCCACTACAGCCGTAACAACACATTTAAGCGTAACAACACACTTAAGCTTAACATACACCAACAAGAGCAACACTCCAAGTCTGGAAACACAACAGTCTCAGGCCACATTTACACATAGCCGGGTATTTAGAGAAACGAATATTTCTCCCCCTCCGTTTTCAAAAATAACATCGTGCACACAATATCGTTTTCAAAAACAGTTGCCGTTTACATCAACCCGCATAAATACAAAGGGGCGGCAGTGTAAGGAGAAGGATAAAGCCATGCAAGCCAATCAGAATCCTCAAAATCGACAACGACGAATAGCACGAGCGACTTCCTGTTCCTTTCAAAACAATAGACATGGCGCGAGGTTCGTTCGTGTGGACAGACAGCGAAGCAAATGCAAACAGGCCAAAAGCGTTTTCACAAAAGTAAAAATGAGTACCACTTTAACAGCATCCATGATCAAATAGTAGCCAAACAAACTCATAGACAGTATGGAACAAACTCTAAACATAGGGCGCTCACATGACGTAAGCATTTTCTGGCGCATAATGTGACGTTTGAGAACCTAAAACCCCGTTTCTCCCAGTTGACACGGCAACACATAACCGGCGTTTTCAGAAATCTCCACTTTGGCCGGAGTTTTTAAAAATAATCGTTTTCTGGGATAAAAACTGCGTTTTCGTGTAAATGACAGGCCAAAACGCAGGGAAATATCTGCGTTTTCCCATCGTGTAAACGGGGCCTCAGGCTCTTGGGAGAAGAAACCTCTCCCAGTCCCAGTCCCAGTCCCAGTCCCAGTCCCAGTCCCAGTCCCAGTCCCAGTCCCAGTCCCAGTCCCAGTCCCAGTCTCTCTCTCTCTCTCTCTCTCTCCCCGGCTCTGCTTAAATACTGGATCCTCTTGCCATTGATGAGGAACAGCTGGTAGGTCCCATCACCTAGATTAGGACAGGGAGGAGCACAAGAAATTGGACAAAAAAACAAACAAAACAAAAACCTTTTAATATATGTCCAAATAGAAACTGTTATTTAAAATGGTAATAATATATCACAATACTGTAGTTTATAGCCTAGGCTACTATATTTTAATCAAATAAATGCAGGTTGGGGGAGCAGCGCAAGAGACTTATTTCAAAAACATTAAAAAAATCCACCTGACACACACACACAAGTTTCAAGTTTTGAATAATACAACAACAAACAGTAATATTGTAAAGTATAATAACAATTGAATTTATAATTATATAGGATTATGTAATGGTTCACAAAATTCACGGTTCAATCACTGTCTGTTGTTGCATTGAGACTCTGGTAGGGCTTTATTTTGAAATTCTCGTCAGCAAAATAGAGGGAAAACAAACAATATTGACAATATTGTTTATAAAATGTTACTCACCATGTTAATTTATGGTGAATCTGACTGTTCCGTTGCGTTCGCACCACATACTTGATAATCGTGCTGTAAACATTACCTACGCCAATAGCAGGCGCTTAAATTCGTGACGTGCGCCAATGGCAGCTGCAAAGGAGAAGCAATATGGGAAATACCGACTGTTTTAAGGAATAAACGCAGAATTTTTGGTTCTTGTCGTGTTTAACACAATCTACACTCGATCGCGCGAGGATATCCATCGTGAAAAATCGCAGCTTGAATTTTTTTTTTAGTTACCATCGAAGTGAAAGACAGGTCCTCTCTGTGGTATAAATACAACGTACAACAGAACTACAACTCCCAGCAGGCCGTTGGGTCCATTGGCTGCGCGCGCACACACACTCAATAAATCAATGAATGACACTTACACATTAGAAAACACAAATGCATACGTCCTGGGACGGTAACACCAGTCAAATTAAATCATTAAAGGAAAATACATCTTTGCAGTGCATACACAGAAGTGCCAATAATATATTTTCACTGCATTTACAATTGCATAAATAAAGCTATGAGATCGTTACAATTAGAAATCAGAAAAAAAAAATTTTTAAAAAAAGTTTTTTTTATTTTTTTATTTTTTTTTTATTTTTATTTATGTCCAAATAGAAACTGTTATTTAAAATGGTAATAATATATCACAATACTGTAGTTTATAGCCTAGGCTACTATATTTTAATCAAATAAATGCAGGCTGGGGGAGCAGCGCAAGAGACTTATTTCAAAAACATTAAAAAAATCCACCTGACACACACACAAGTTTCAAGTTTTGAAAAATACAACAACAAATAGTACTTTTGAACGGTACAGTTGGTTTCATTACAACATTTACACTACATTTATTCATTTAACATAACCTTTATTGACTTAGAAAATGAAGAAAATGACAGGCTAATTAATATGTTATATGAATTTGTGTTTCAATATGTGGCATCGTCAGGTTTTCATACCTCAAATTAAAACCCAGTGATGTCTAATGGTAACAAAATAAAAACGAAACTAAGATTATGCCCTGTATCATGAAGAAAACATAGGTTTATTTTGTGTTACATGACACCTATTGGTGTTGCCTATATGAACAGTGCTAATTCAGGTTAAGAATACACTGTGACAGAGGCAA
>NW_028118205.1:0-38591 GCF_965113295.1 Leuciscus leuciscus | reverse complement strand
GATGGATAGATGGATAGATGGATAGATGAGTTTGATCGACTGTTTGTTCATATTTTTTTATTGTTTTGTGTTAAATATTGAAAGTAGTCTTTGGACTAATGGTTAGTTTGGGTTTAGGGTTAGTTTGAGGCTATGGTTAGGTTAGGGTTAAAATGGCATATAGGTAGGGAGGTAAAAACGACTTTCACCCTCATTAGTAACCACCCTCATTTGCATAAAGGGCATCTGATTGGCCGAATCTTAACTGTCCATATATCTGCAACGGTGTGTTTTATCTGTACGAAACTTGGTTTATATAGTAATTGATGTATGGCTAGTCGACTGGTGGTGGTTTGGTGCGCCTCTAGCGCCACCAGGTGTGTAGACACGGTACTGCACTTTATTTTTTAGATTTGTTTTTTTTTAACAGGGGTCTATTTTATAAATTGCTGTTGTATCTAGGGTTATTTTATATAGGGGTGGTCTATCCTGGTATATTTTGGGTAGGGTCTGTGTAGGTCCCGCCAGTGGTCAGTGTTTTTTGGTTTTGTTTTCTGTTTTTTTGTGCAGGTGGTGGGTAGGTTTAGCTGGTTAGGTGATGGTAGCGTGCCAGGCCTTTGGCCTTTGACCCTGCATCCATGCAGACGCCCTGACGCAAACTGAACTTGAGTTTTCCCCCAGCTGTTCACCTGTCAATGCAAAATGGTTGCATTTGCCGTGCATATCAGCACGAGTGCTGAAACAGCACCAATGCTGACAGGTAAGTGTCTATTTCTATAGATAGATTGATGGATGGAGTGATGGATGGATGGATGGATGGATGGATGGATGGATGGATGGATGGATGGATGGATGGATGGATGGATGGATAGATAGGTACATGAGTTGAAACAACTTTTTGTTAAAAAAAATGTTTTTGTTAAAAAAAATGTTTTTGTTTGAAAAAGTGAATGTTTTTTAGGCCTGTGTTACATTGATGGATGGAGTGATGGAGTGATGGATGGATGGATGGATGGATGGATAGATAGATGAATAGATGAATATATAGATACATGAGTTTAAACCACTTTTTGTTAAAAAAAATATGTTTTTGTTTGAAAAAGTGAATGTTTTTAGGCCTGTGTTATACATGGATGGATGGAGTGATGGATGGATGGATGGATGGATGGATAGATAGATAAATAGATAGATAGATGAATAGATGAATATATAGATACATGAGTTTAAACAACTTTTTGTTAAAAAAAAAAAAGTTTTTGTTTGAAAAAGTGAATGTTTTTAGGCCTGTGTTATACATGGATGGATGGAGTGATGGAGTGATGGAGTGATGGATGGATGGATGGATAGATAGATGGATAGATGGATAGATGGATAGATGGATAGATGAGTTTGATCGACTGTTTGTTCATATTTTTTTATTGTTTTGTGTTAAATATTGAAAGTAGTCTTTGGACTAATGGTTAGTTTGGGTTTAGGGTTAGTTTGAGGCTATGGTTAGGTTAGGGTTAAAATGGCATATAGGTAGGGAGGTAAAAACGACTTTCACCCTCATTAGTAACCACCCTCATTTGCATAAAGGGCATCTGATTGGCCGAATCTTAACTGTCCATATATCTGCAACGGTGTGTTTTATCTGTACGAAACTTGGTTTATATAGTAATTGATGTATGGCTAGTCGACTGGTGGTGGTTTGGTGCGCCTCTAGCGCCACCAGGTGTGTAGACACGGTACTGCACTTTATTTTTTAGATTTGTTTTTTTTTAACAGGGGTCTATTTTATAAATTGCTGTTGTATCTAGGGTTATTTTATATAGGGGTGGTCTATCCTGGTATATTTTGGGTAGGGTCTGTGTAGGTCCCGCCAGTGGTCAGTGTTTTTTGGTTTTGTTTTCTGTTTTTTTGTGCAGGTGGTGGGTAGGTTTAGCTGGTTAGGTGAGGTAGCGTGCCAGGCCTTTGGCCTTTGACCCTGCATCCATGCAGACGCCCTGACGCAAACTGAACTTGAGTTTTCCCCCAGCTGTTCACCTGTCAATGCAAAATGGTTGCATTTGCCGTGCATATCAGCACGAGTGCTGAAACAGCACCAATGCTGACAGGTAAGTGTCTATTTCTATAGATAGATTGATGGATGGAGTGATGGATGGATGGATGGATGGATGGATGGATGGATGGATGGATGGATGGATGGATGGATGGATGGATAGATAGGTACATGAGTTGAAACAACTTTTTGTTAAAAAAAATGTTTTTGTTAAAAAAAATGTTTTTGTTTGAAAAAGTGAATGTTTTTTAGGCCTGTGTTACATTGATGGATGGAGTGATGGAGTGATGGATGGATGGATGGATGGATGGATAGATAGATGAATAGATGAATATATAGATACATGAGTTTAAACCACTTTTTGTTAAAAAAAATATGTTTTTGTTTGAAAAAGTGAATGTTTTTAGGCCTGTGTTATACATGGATGGATGGAGTGATGGATGGATGGATGGATGGATGGATAGATAGATAAATAGATAGATAGATGAATAGATGAATATATAGATACATGAGTTTAAACAACTTTTTGTTAAAAAAAAAAAAGTTTTTGTTTGAAAAAGTGAATGTTTTTAGGCCTGTGTTATACATGGATGGATGGAGTGATGGAGTGATGGAGTGATGGATGGATGGATGGATAGATAGATGGATAGATGGATAGATGGATAGATGGATAGATGAGTTTGATCGACTGTTTGTTCATATTTTTTTATTGTTTTGTGTTAAATATTGAAAGTAGTCTTTGGACTAATGGTTAGTTTGGGTTTAGGGTTAGTTTGAGGCTATGGTTAGGTTAGGGTTAAAATGGCATATAGGTAGGGAGGTAAAAACGACTTTCACCCTCATTAGTAACCACCCTCATTTGCATAAAGGGCATCTGATTGGCCGAATCTTAACTGTCCATATATCTGCAACGGTGTGTTTTATCTGTACGAAACTTGGTTTATATAGTAATTGATGTATGGCTAGTCGACTGGTGGTGGTTTGGTGCGCCTCTAGCGCCACCAGGTGTGTAGACACGGTACTGCACTTTATTTTTTAGATTTGTTTTTTTTTAACAGGGGTCTATTTTATAAATTGCTGTTGTATCTAGGGTTATTTTATATAGGGGTGGTCTATCCTGGTATATTTTGGGTAGGGTCTGTGTAGGTCCCGCCAGTGGTCAGTGTTTTTTGGTTTTGTTTTCTGTTTTTTTGTGCAGGTGGTGGGTAGGTTTAGCTGGTTAGGTGAGGTAGCGTGCCAGGCCTTTGGCCTTTGACCCTGCATCCATGCAGACGCCCTGACGCAAACTGAACTTGAGTTTTCCCCCAGCTGTTCACCTGTCAATGCAAAATGGTTGCATTTGCCGTGCATATCAGCACGAGTGCTGAAACAGCACCAATGCTGACAGGTAAGTGTCTATTTCTATAGATAGATTGATGGATGGAGTGATGGATGGATGGATGGATGGATGGATGGATGGATGGATGGATGGATGGATGGATGGATGGATGGATAGATAGGTACATGAGTTGAAACAACTTTTTGTTAAAAAAAATGTTTTTGTTAAAAAAAATGTTTTTGTTTGAAAAAGTGAATGTTTTTTAGGCCTGTGTTACATTGATGGATGGAGTGATGGAGTGATGGATGGATGGATGGATGGATGGATAGATAGATGAATAGATGAATATATAGATACATGAGTTTAAACCACTTTTTGTTAAAAAAAATATGTTTTTGTTTGAAAAAGTGAATGTTTTTAGGCCTGTGTTATACATGGATGGATGGAGTGATGGATGGATGGATGGATGGATGGATAGATAGATAAATAGATAGATAGATGAATAGATGAATATATAGATACATGAGTTTAAACAACTTTTTGTTAAAAAAAAAAAAGTTTTTGTTTGAAAAAGTGAATGTTTTTAGGCCTGTGTTATACATGGATGGATGGAGTGATGGAGTGATGGAGTGATGGATGGATGGATGGATAGATAGATGGATAGATGGATAGATGGATAGATGGATAGATGAGTTTGATCGACTGTTTGTTCATATTTTTTTATTGTTTTGTGTTAAATATTGAAAGTAGTCTTTGGACTAATGGTTAGTTTGGGTTTAGGGTTAGTTTGAGGCTATGGTTAGGTTAGGGTTAAAATGGCATATAGGTAGGGAGGTAAAAACGACTTTCACCCTCATTAGTAACCACCCTCATTTGCATAAAGGGCATCTGATTGGCCGAATCTTAACTGTCCATATATCTGCAACGGTGTGTTTTATCTGTACGAAACTTGGTTTATATAGTAATTGATGTATGGCTAGTCGACTGGTGGTGGTTTGGTGCGCCTCTAGCGCCACCAGGTGTGTAGACACGGTACTGCACTTTATTTTTTAGATTTGTTTTTTTTTAACAGGGGTCTATTTTATAAATTGCTGTTGTATCTAGGGTTATTTTATATAGGGGTGGTCTATCCTGGTATATTTTGGGTAGGGTCTGTGTAGGTCCCGCCAGTGGTCAGTGTTTTTTGGTTTTGTTTTCTGTTTTTTTGTGCAGGTGGTGGGTAGGTTTAGCTGGTTAGGTGAGGTAGCGTGCCAGGCCTTTGGCCTTTGACCCTGCATCCATGCAGACGCCCTGACGCAAACTGAACTTGAGTTTTCCCCCAGCTGTTCACCTGTCAATGCAAAATGGTTGCATTTGCCGTGCATATCAGCACGAGTGCTGAAACAGCACCAATGCTGACAGGTAAGTGTCTATTTCTATAGATAGATTGATGGATGGAGTGATGGATGGATGGATGGATGGATGGATGGATGGATGGATGGATGGATGGATGGATGGATGGATGGATAGATAGGTACATGAGTTGAAACAACTTTTTGTTAAAAAAAATGTTTTTGTTAAAAAAAATGTTTTTGTTTGAAAAAGTGAATGTTTTTTAGGCCTGTGTTACATTGATGGATGGAGTGATGGAGTGATGGATGGATGGATGGATGGATGGATAGATAGATGAATAGATGAATATATAGATACATGAGTTTAAACCACTTTTTGTTAAAAAAAATATGTTTTTGTTTGAAAAAGTGAATGTTTTTAGGCCTGTGTTATACATGGATGGATGGAGTGATGGATGGATGGATGGATGGATGGATAGATAGATAAATAGATAGATAGATGAATAGATGAATATATAGATACATGAGTTTAAACAACTTTTTGTTAAAAAAAAAAAAGTTTTTGTTTGAAAAAGTGAATGTTTTTAGGCCTGTGTTATACATGGATGGATGGAGTGATGGAGTGATGGAGTGATGGATGGATGGATGGATAGATAGATGGATAGATGGATAGATGGATAGATGGATAGATGAGTTTGATCGACTGTTTGTTCATATTTTTTTATTGTTTTGTGTTAAATATTGAAAGTAGTCTTTGGACTAATGGTTAGTTTGGGTTTAGGGTTAGTTTGAGGCTATGGTTAGGTTAGGGTTAAAATGGCATATAGGTAGGGAGGTAAAAACGACTTTCACCCTCATTAGTAACCACCCTCATTTGCATAAAGGGCATCTGATTGGCCGAATCTTAACTGTCCATATATCTGCAACGGTGTGTTTTATCTGTACGAAACTTGGTTTATATAGTAATTGATGTATGGCTAGTCGACTGGTGGTGGTTTGGTGCGCCTCTAGCGCCACCAGGTGTGTAGACACGGTACTGCACTTTATTTTTTAGATTTGTTTTTTTTTAACAGGGGTCTATTTTATAAATTGCTGTTGTATCTAGGGTTATTTTATATAGGGGTGGTCTATCCTGGTATATTTTGGGTAGGGTCTGTGTAGGTCCCGCCAGTGGTCAGTGTTTTTTGGTTTTGTTTTCTGTTTTTTTGTGCAGGTGGTGGGTAGGTTTAGCTGGTTAGGTGAGGTAGCGTGCCAGGCCTTTGGCCTTTGACCCTGCATCCATGCAGACGCCCTGACGCAAACTGAACTTGAGTTTTCCCCCAGCTGTTCACCTGTCAATGCAAAATGGTTGCATTTGCCGTGCATATCAGCACGAGTGCTGAAACAGCACCAATGCTGACAGGTAAGTGTCTATTTCTATAGATAGATTGATGGATGGAGTGATGGATGGATGGATGGATGGATGGATGGATGGATGGATGGATGGATGGATGGATGGATGGATGGATAGATAGGTACATGAGTTGAAACAACTTTTTGTTAAAAAAAATGTTTTTGTTAAAAAAAATGTTTTTGTTTGAAAAAGTGAATGTTTTTTAGGCCTGTGTTACATTGATGGATGGAGTGATGGAGTGATGGATGGATGGATGGATGGATGGATAGATAGATGAATAGATGAATATATAGATACATGAGTTTAAACCACTTTTTGTTAAAAAAAATATGTTTTTGTTTGAAAAAGTGAATGTTTTTAGGCCTGTGTTATACATGGATGGATGGAGTGATGGATGGATGGATGGATGGATGGATAGATAGATAAATAGATAGATAGATGAATAGATGAATATATAGATACATGAGTTTAAACAACTTTTTGTTAAAAAAAAAAAAGTTTTTGTTTGAAAAAGTGAATGTTTTTAGGCCTGTGTTATACATGGATGGATGGAGTGATGGAGTGATGGAGTGATGGATGGATGGATGGATAGATAGATGGATAGATGGATAGATGGATAGATGGATAGATGAGTTTGATCGACTGTTTGTTCATATTTTTTTATTGTTTTGTGTTAAATATTGAAAGTAGTCTTTGGACTAATGGTTAGTTTGGGTTTAGGGTTAGTTTGAGGCTATGGTTAGGTTAGGGTTAAAATGGCATATAGGTAGGGAGGTAAAAACGACTTTCACCCTCATTAGTAACCACCCTCATTTGCATAAAGGGCATCTGATTGGCCGAATCTTAACTGTCCATATATCTGCAACGGTGTGTTTTATCTGTACGAAACTTGGTTTATATAGTAATTGATGTATGGCTAGTCGACTGGTGGTGGTTTGGTGCGCCTCTAGCGCCACCAGGTGTGTAGACACGGTACTGCACTTTATTTTTTAGATTTGTTTTTTTTTAACAGGGGTCTATTTTATAAATTGCTGTTGTATCTAGGGTTATTTTATATAGGGGTGGTCTATCCTGGTATATTTTGGGTAGGGTCTGTGTAGGTCCCGCCAGTGGTCAGTGTTTTTTGGTTTTGTTTTCTGTTTTTTTGTGCAGGTGGTGGGTAGGTTTAGCTGGTTAGGTGAGGTAGCGTGCCAGGCCTTTGGCCTTTGACCCTGCATCCATGCAGACGCCCTGACGCAAACTGAACTTGAGTTTTCCCCCAGCTGTTCACCTGTCAATGCAAAATGGTTGCATTTGCCGTGCATATCAGCACGAGTGCTGAAACAGCACCAATGCTGACAGGTAAGTGTCTATTTCTATAGATAGATTGATGGATGGAGTGATGGATGGATGGATGGATGGATGGATGGATGGATGGATGGATGGATGGATGGATGGATGGATGGATAGATAGGTACATGAGTTGAAACAACTTTTTGTTAAAAAAAATGTTTTTGTTAAAAAAAATGTTTTTGTTTGAAAAAGTGAATGTTTTTTAGGCCTGTGTTACATTGATGGATGGAGTGATGGAGTGATGGATGGATGGATGGATGGATGGATAGATAGATGAATAGATGAATATATAGATACATGAGTTTAAACCACTTTTTGTTAAAAAAAATATGTTTTTGTTTGAAAAAGTGAATGTTTTTAGGCCTGTGTTATACATGGATGGATGGAGTGATGGATGGATGGATGGATGGATGGATAGATAGATAAATAGATAGATAGATGAATAGATGAATATATAGATACATGAGTTTAAACAACTTTTTGTTAAAAAAAAAAAAGTTTTTGTTTGAAAAAGTGAATGTTTTTAGGCCTGTGTTATACATGGATGGATGGAGTGATGGAGTGATGGAGTGATGGATGGATGGATGGATAGATAGATGGATAGATGGATAGATGGATAGATGGATAGATGAGTTTGATCGACTGTTTGTTCATATTTTTTTATTGTTTTGTGTTAAATATTGAAAGTAGTCTTTGGACTAATGGTTAGTTTGGGTTTAGGGTTAGTTTGAGGCTATGGTTAGGTTAGGGTTAAAATGGCATATAGGTAGGGAGGTAAAAACGACTTTCACCCTCATTAGTAACCACCCTCATTTGCATAAAGGGCATCTGATTGGCCGAATCTTAACTGTCCATATATCTGCAACGGTGTGTTTTATCTGTACGAAACTTGGTTTATATAGTAATTGATGTATGGCTAGTCGACTGGTGGTGGTTTGGTGCGCCTCTAGCGCCACCAGGTGTGTAGACACGGTACTGCACTTTATTTTTTAGATTTGTTTTTTTTTAACAGGGGTCTATTTTATAAATTGCTGTTGTATCTAGGGTTATTTTATATAGGGGTGGTCTATCCTGGTATATTTTGGGTAGGGTCTGTGTAGGTCCCGCCAGTGGTCAGTGTTTTTTGGTTTTGTTTTCTGTTTTTTTGTGCAGGTGGTGGGTAGGTTTAGCTGGTTAGGTGAGGTAGCGTGCCAGGCCTTTGGCCTTTGACCCTGCATCCATGCAGACGCCCTGACGCAAACTGAACTTGAGTTTTCCCCCAGCTGTTCACCTGTCAATGCAAAATGGTTGCATTTGCCGTGCATATCAGCACGAGTGCTGAAACAGCACCAATGCTGACAGGTAAGTGTCTATTTCTATAGATAGATTGATGGATGGAGTGATGGATGGATGGATGGATGGATGGATGGATGGATGGATGGATGGATGGATGGATGGATGGATGGATAGATAGGTACATGAGTTGAAACAACTTTTTGTTAAAAAAAATGTTTTTGTTAAAAAAAATGTTTTTGTTTGAAAAAGTGAATGTTTTTTAGGCCTGTGTTACATTGATGGATGGAGTGATGGAGTGATGGATGGATGGATGGATGGATGGATAGATAGATGAATAGATGAATATATAGATACATGAGTTTAAACCACTTTTTGTTAAAAAAAATATGTTTTTGTTTGAAAAAGTGAATGTTTTTAGGCCTGTGTTATACATGGATGGATGGAGTGATGGATGGATGGATGGATGGATGGATAGATAGATAAATAGATAGATAGATGAATAGATGAATATATAGATACATGAGTTTAAACAACTTTTTGTTAAAAAAAAAAAAGTTTTTGTTTGAAAAAGTGAATGTTTTTAGGCCTGTGTTATACATGGATGGATGGAGTGATGGAGTGATGGAGTGATGGATGGATGGATGGATAGATAGATGGATAGATGGATAGATGGATAGATGGATAGATGAGTTTGATCGACTGTTTGTTCATATTTTTTTATTGTTTTGTGTTAAATATTGAAAGTAGTCTTTGGACTAATGGTTAGTTTGGGTTTAGGGTTAGTTTGAGGCTATGGTTAGGTTAGGGTTAAAATGGCATATAGGTAGGGAGGTAAAAACGACTTTCACCCTCATTAGTAACCACCCTCATTTGCATAAAGGGCATCTGATTGGCCGAATCTTAACTGTCCATATATCTGCAACGGTGTGTTTTATCTGTACGAAACTTGGTTTATATAGTAATTGATGTATGGCTAGTCGACTGGTGGTGGTTTGGTGCGCCTCTAGCGCCACCAGGTGTGTAGACACGGTACTGCACTTTATTTTTTAGATTTGTTTTTTTTTAACAGGGGTCTATTTTATAAATTGCTGTTGTATCTAGGGTTATTTTATATAGGGGTGGTCTATCCTGGTATATTTTGGGTAGGGTCTGTGTAGGTCCCGCCAGTGGTCAGTGTTTTTTGGTTTTGTTTTCTGTTTTTTTGTGCAGGTGGTGGGTAGGTTTAGCTGGTTAGGTGAGGTAGCGTGCCAGGCCTTTGGCCTTTGACCCTGCATCCATGCAGACGCCCTGACGCAAACTGAACTTGAGTTTTCCCCCAGCTGTTCACCTGTCAATGCAAAATGGTTGCATTTGCCGTGCATATCAGCACGAGTGCTGAAACAGCACCAATGCTGACAGGTAAGTGTCTATTTCTATAGATAGATTGATGGATGGAGTGATGGATGGATGGATGGATGGATGGATGGATGGATGGATGGATGGATGGATGGATGGATGGATGGATGATAGATAGGTACATGAGTTGAAACAACTTTTTGTTAAAAAAAATGTTTTTGTTAAAAAAAATGTTTTTGTTTGAAAAAGTGAATGTTTTTTAGGCCTGTGTTACATTGATGGATGGAGTGATGGAGTGATGGATGGATGGATGGATGGATGGATAGATAGATGAATAGATGAATATATAGATACATGAGTTTAAACCACTTTTTGTTAAAAAAAATATGTTTTTGTTTGAAAAAGTGAATGTTTTTAGGCCTGTGTTATACATGGATGGATGGAGTGATGGATGGATGGATGGATGGATGGATAGATAGATAAATAGATAGATAGATGAATAGATGAATATATAGATACATGAGTTTAAACAACTTTTTGTTAAAAAAAAAAAAGTTTTTGTTTGAAAAAGTGAATGTTTTTAGGCCTGTGTTATACATGGATGGATGGAGTGATGGAGTGATGGAGTGATGGATGGATGGATGGATAGATAGATGGATAGATGGATAGATGGATAGATGGATAGATGAGTTTGATCGACTGTTTGTTCATATTTTTTTATTGTTTTGTGTTAAATATTGAAAGTAGTCTTTGGACTAATGGTTAGTTTGGGTTTAGGGTTAGTTTGAGGCTATGGTTAGGTTAGGGTTAAAATGGCATATAGGTAGGGAGGTAAAAACGACTTTCACCCTCATTAGTAACCACCCTCATTTGCATAAAGGGCATCTGATTGGCCGAATCTTAACTGTCCATATATCTGCAACGGTGTGTTTTATCTGTACGAAACTTGGTTTATATAGTAATTGATGTATGGCTAGTCGACTGGTGGTGGTTTGGTGCGCCTCTAGCGCCACCAGGTGTGTAGACACGGTACTGCACTTTATTTTTTAGATTTGTTTTTTTTTAACAGGGGTCTATTTTATAAATTGCTGTTGTATCTAGGGTTATTTTATATAGGGGTGGTCTATCCTGGTATATTTTGGGTAGGGTCTGTGTAGGTCCCGCCAGTGGTCAGTGTTTTTTGGTTTTGTTTTCTGTTTTTTTGTGCAGGTGGTGGGTAGGTTTAGCTGGTTAGGTGAGGTAGCGTGCCAGGCCTTTGGCCTTTGACCCTGCATCCATGCAGACGCCCTGACGCAAACTGAACTTGAGTTTTCCCCCAGCTGTTCACCTGTCAATGCAAAATGGTTGCATTTGCCGTGCATATCAGCACGAGTGCTGAAACAGCACCAATGCTGACAGGTAAGTGTCTATTTCTATAGATAGATTGATGGATGGAGTGATGGATGGATGGATGGATGGATGGATGGATGGATGGATGGATGGATGGATGGATGGATGGATGGATGATGATAGGTACATGAGTTGAAACAACTTTTTGTTAAAAAAAATGTTTTTGTTAAAAAAAATGTTTTTGTTTGAAAAAGTGAATGTTTTTTAGGCCTGTGTTACATTGATGGATGGAGTGATGGAGTGATGGATGGATGGATGGATGGATGGATAGATAGATGAATAGATGAATATATAGATACATGAGTTTAAACCACTTTTTGTTAAAAAAAATATGTTTTTGTTTGAAAAAGTGAATGTTTTTAGGCCTGTGTTATACATGGATGGATGGAGTGATGGATGGATGGATGGATGGATGGATAGATAGATAAATAGATAGATAGATGAATAGATGAATATATAGATACATGAGTTTAAACAACTTTTTGTTAAAAAAAAAAAAGTTTTTGTTTGAAAAAGTGAATGTTTTTAGGCCTGTGTTATACATGGATGGATGGAGTGATGGAGTGATGGAGTGATGGATGGATGGATGGATAGATAGATGGATAGATGGATAGATGGATAGATGGATAGATGAGTTTGATCGACTGTTTGTTCATATTTTTTTATTGTTTTGTGTTAAATATTGAAAGTAGTCTTTGGACTAATGGTTAGTTTGGGTTTAGGGTTAGTTTGAGGCTATGGTTAGGTTAGGGTTAAAATGGCATATAGGTAGGGAGGTAAAAACGACTTTCACCCTCATTAGTAACCACCCTCATTTGCATAAAGGGCATCTGATTGGCCGAATCTTAACTGTCCATATATCTGCAACGGTGTGTTTTATCTGTACGAAACTTGGTTTATATAGTAATTGATGTATGGCTAGTCGACTGGTGGTGGTTTGGTGCGCCTCTAGCGCCACCAGGTGTGTAGACACGGTACTGCACTTTATTTTTTAGATTTGTTTTTTTTTAACAGGGGTCTATTTTATAAATTGCTGTTGTATCTAGGGTTATTTTATATAGGGGTGGTCTATCCTGGTATATTTTGGGTAGGGTCTGTGTAGGTCCCGCCAGTGGTCAGTGTTTTTTGGTTTTGTTTTCTGTTTTTTTGTGCAGGTGGTGGGTAGGTTTAGCTGGTTAGGTGAGGTAGCGTGCCAGGCCTTTGGCCTTTGACCCTGCATCCATGCAGACGCCCTGACGCAAACTGAACTTGAGTTTTCCCCCAGCTGTTCACCTGTCAATGCAAAATGGTTGCATTTGCCGTGCATATCAGCACGAGTGCTGAAACAGCACCAATGCTGACAGGTAAGTGTCTATTTCTATAGATAGATTGATGGATGGAGTGATGGATGGATGGATGGATGGATGGATGGATGGATGGATGGATGGATGGATGGATGGATGGATGGATAGATAGGTACATGAGTTGAAACAACTTTTTGTTAAAAAAAATGTTTTTGTTAAAAAAAATGTTTTTGTTTGAAAAAGTGAATGTTTTTTAGGCCTGTGTTACATTGATGGATGGAGTGATGGAGTGATGGATGGATGGATGGATGGATGGATAGATAGATGAATAGATGAATATATAGATACATGAGTTTAAACCACTTTTTGTTAAAAAAAATATGTTTTTGTTTGAAAAAGTGAATGTTTTTAGGCCTGTGTTATACATGGATGGATGGAGTGATGGATGGATGGATGGATGGATGGATAGATAGATAAATAGATAGATAGATGAATAGATGAATATATAGATACATGAGTTTAAACAACTTTTTGTTAAAAAAAAAAAAGTTTTTGTTTGAAAAAGTGAATGTTTTTAGGCCTGTGTTATACATGGATGGATGGAGTGATGGAGTGATGGAGTGATGGATGGATGGATGGATAGATAGATGGATAGATGGATAGATGGATAGATGGATAGATGAGTTTGATCGACTGTTTGTTCATATTTTTTTATTGTTTTGTGTTAAATATTGAAAGTAGTCTTTGGACTAATGGTTAGTTTGGGTTTAGGGTTAGTTTGAGGCTATGGTTAGGTTAGGGTTAAAATGGCATATAGGTAGGGAGGTAAAAACGACTTTCACCCTCATTAGTAACCACCCTCATTTGCATAAAGGGCATCTGATTGGCCGAATCTTAACTGTCCATATATCTGCAACGGTGTGTTTTATCTGTACGAAACTTGGTTTATATAGTAATTGATGTATGGCTAGTCGACTGGTGGTGGTTTGGTGCGCCTCTAGCGCCACCAGGTGTGTAGACACGGTACTGCACTTTATTTTTTAGATTTGTTTTTTTTTAACAGGGGTCTATTTTATAAATTGCTGTTGTATCTAGGGTTATTTTATATAGGGGTGGTCTATCCTGGTATATTTTGGGTAGGGTCTGTGTAGGTCCCGCCAGTGGTCAGTGTTTTTTGGTTTTGTTTTCTGTTTTTTTGTGCAGGTGGTGGGTAGGTTTAGCTGGTTAGGTGAGGTAGCGTGCCAGGCCTTTGGCCTTTGACCCTGCATCCATGCAGACGCCCTGACGCAAACTGAACTTGAGTTTTCCCCCAGCTGTTCACCTGTCAATGCAAAATGGTTGCATTTGCCGTGCATATCAGCACGAGTGCTGAAACAGCACCAATGCTGACAGGTAAGTGTCTATTTCTATAGATAGATTGATGGATGGAGTGATGGATGGATGGATGGATGGATGGATGGATGGATGGATGGATGGATGGATGGATGGATGGATGGATAGATAGGTACATGAGTTGAAACAACTTTTTGTTAAAAAAAATGTTTTTGTTAAAAAAAATGTTTTTGTTTGAAAAAGTGAATGTTTTTTAGGCCTGTGTTACATTGATGGATGGAGTGATGGAGTGATGGATGGATGGATGGATGGATGGATAGATAGATGAATAGATGAATATATAGATACATGAGTTTAAACCACTTTTTGTTAAAAAAAATATGTTTTTGTTTGAAAAAGTGAATGTTTTTAGGCCTGTGTTATACATGGATGGATGGAGTGATGGATGGATGGATGGATGGATGGATAGATAGATAAATAGATAGATAGATGAATAGATGAATATATAGATACATGAGTTTAAACAACTTTTTGTTAAAAAAAAAAAAGTTTTTGTTTGAAAAAGTGAATGTTTTTAGGCCTGTGTTATACATGGATGGATGGAGTGATGGAGTGATGGAGTGATGGATGGATGGATGGATAGATAGATGGATAGATGGATAGATGGATAGATGGATAGATGAGTTTGATCGACTGTTTGTTCATATTTTTTTATTGTTTTGTGTTAAATATTGAAAGTAGTCTTTGGACTAATGGTTAGTTTGGGTTTAGGGTTAGTTTGAGGCTATGGTTAGGTTAGGGTTAAAATGGCATATAGGTAGGGAGGTAAAAACGACTTTCACCCTCATTAGTAACCACCCTCATTTGCATAAAGGGCATCTGATTGGCCGAATCTTAACTGTCCATATATCTGCAACGGTGTGTTTTATCTGTACGAAACTTGGTTTATATAGTAATTGATGTATGGCTAGTCGACTGGTGGTGGTTTGGTGCGCCTCTAGCGCCACCAGGTGTGTAGACACGGTACTGCACTTTATTTTTTAGATTTGTTTTTTTTTAACAGGGGTCTATTTTATAAATTGCTGTTGTATCTAGGGTTATTTTATATAGGGGTGGTCTATCCTGGTATATTTTGGGTAGGGTCTGTGTAGGTCCCGCCAGTGGTCAGTGTTTTTTGGTTTTGTTTTCTGTTTTTTTGTGCAGGTGGTGGGTAGGTTTAGCTGGTTAGGTGAGGTAGCGTGCCAGGCCTTTGGCCTTTGACCCTGCATCCATGCAGACGCCCTGACGCAAACTGAACTTGAGTTTTCCCCCAGCTGTTCACCTGTCAATGCAAAATGGTTGCATTTGCCGTGCATATCAGCACGAGTGCTGAAACAGCACCAATGCTGACAGGTAAGTGTCTATTTCTATAGATAGATTGATGGATGGAGGATGGATGGATGGATGGATGGATGGATGGATGGATGGATGGATGGATGGATGGATGGATGGATGGATGGATAGATAGGTACATGAGTTGAAACAACTTTTTGTTAAAAAAAATGTTTTTGTTAAAAAAAATGTTTTTGTTTGAAAAAGTGAATGTTTTTTAGGCCTGTGTTACATTGATGGATGGAGTGATGGAGTGATGGATGGATGGATGGATGGATGGATAGATAGATGAATAGATGAATATATAGATACATGAGTTTAAACCACTTTTTGTTAAAAAAAATATGTTTTTGTTTGAAAAAGTGAATGTTTTTAGGCCTGTGTTATACATGGATGGATGGAGTGATGGATGGATGGATGGATGGATGGATAGATAGATAAATAGATAGATAGATGAATAGATGAATATATAGATACATGAGTTTAAACAACTTTTTGTTAAAAAAAAAAAAGTTTTTGTTTGAAAAAGTGAATGTTTTTAGGCCTGTGTTATACATGGATGGATGGAGTGATGGAGTGATGGAGTGATGGATGGATGGATGGATAGATAGATGGATAGATGGATAGATGGATAGATGGATAGATGAGTTTGATCGACTGTTTGTTCATATTTTTTTATTGTTTTGTGTTAAATATTGAAAGTAGTCTTTGGACTAATGGTTAGTTTGGGTTTAGGGTTAGTTTGAGGCTATGGTTAGGTTAGGGTTAAAATGGCATATAGGTAGGGAGGTAAAAACGACTTTCACCCTCATTAGTAACCACCCTCATTTGCATAAAGGGCATCTGATTGGCCGAATCTTAACTGTCCATATATCTGCAACGGTGTGTTTTATCTGTACGAAACTTGGTTTATATAGTAATTGATGTATGGCTAGTCGACTGGTGGTGGTTTGGTGCGCCTCTAGCGCCACCAGGTGTGTAGACACGGTACTGCACTTTATTTTTTAGATTTGTTTTTTTTTAACAGGGGTCTATTTTATAAATTGCTGTTGTATCTAGGGTTATTTTATATAGGGGTGGTCTATCCTGGTATATTTTGGGTAGGGTCTGTGTAGGTCCCGCCAGTGGTCAGTGTTTTTTGGTTTTGTTTTCTGTTTTTTTGTGCAGGTGGTGGGTAGGTTTAGCTGGTTAGGTGAGGTAGCGTGCCAGGCCTTTGGCCTTTGACCCTGCATCCATGCAGACGCCCTGACGCAAACTGAACTTGAGTTTTCCCCCAGCTGTTCACCTGTCAATGCAAAATGGTTGCATTTGCCGTGCATATCAGCACGAGTGCTGAAACAGCACCAATGCTGACAGGTAAGTGTCTATTTCTATAGATAGATTGATGGATGGAGTGATGGATGGATGGATGGATGGATGGATGGATGGATGGATGGATGGATGGATGGATGGATGGATGGATGGATAGATAGGTACATGAGTTGAAACAACTTTTTGTTAAAAAAAATGTTTTTGTTAAAAAAAATGTTTTTGTTTGAAAAAGTGAATGTTTTTTAGGCCTGTGTTACATTGATGGATGGAGTGATGGAGTGATGGATGGATGGATGGATGGATGGATAGATAGATGAATAGATGAATATATAGATACATGAGTTTAAACCACTTTTTGTTAAAAAAAATATGTTTTTGTTTGAAAAAGTGAATGTTTTTAGGCCTGTGTTATACATGGATGGATGGAGTGATGGATGGATGGATGGATGGATGGATAGATAGATAAATAGATAGATAGATGAATAGATGAATATATAGATACATGAGTTTAAACAACTTTTTGTTAAAAAAAAAAAAGTTTTTGTTTGAAAAAGTGAATGTTTTTAGGCCTGTGTTATACATGGATGGATGGAGTGATGGAGTGATGGAGTGATGGATGGATGGATGGATAGATAGATGGATAGATGGATAGATGGATAGATGGATAGATGAGTTTGATCGACTGTTTGTTCATATTTTTTTATTGTTTTGTGTTAAATATTGAAAGTAGTCTTTGGACTAATGGTTAGTTTGGGTTTAGGGTTAGTTTGAGGCTATGGTTAGGTTAGGGTTAAAATGGCATATAGGTAGGGAGGTAAAAACGACTTTCACCCTCATTAGTAACCACCCTCATTTGCATAAAGGGCATCTGATTGGCCGAATCTTAACTGTCCATATATCTGCAACGGTGTGTTTTATCTGTACGAAACTTGGTTTATATAGTAATTGATGTATGGCTAGTCGACTGGTGGTGGTTTGGTGCGCCTCTAGCGCCACCAGGTGTGTAGACACGGTACTGCACTTTATTTTTTAGATTTGTTTTTTTTTAACAGGGGTCTATTTTATAAATTGCTGTTGTATCTAGGGTTATTTTATATAGGGGTGGTCTATCCTGGTATATTTTGGGTAGGGTCTGTGTAGGTCCCGCCAGTGGTCAGTGTTTTTTGGTTTTGTTTTCTGTTTTTTTGTGCAGGTGGTGGGTAGGTTTAGCTGGTTAGGTGAGGTAGCGTGCCAGGCCTTTGGCCTTTGACCCTGCATCCATGCAGACGCCCTGACGCAAACTGAACTTGAGTTTTCCCCCAGCTGTTCACCTGTCAATGCAAAATGGTTGCATTTGCCGTGCATATCAGCACGAGTGCTGAAACAGCACCAATGCTGACAGGTAAGTGTCTATTTCTATAGATAGATTGATGGATGGAGTGATGGATGGATGGATGGATGGATGGATGGATGGATGGATGGATGGATGGATGGATGGATGGATGGATAGATAGGTACATGAGTTGAAACAACTTTTTGTTAAAAAAAATGTTTTTGTTAAAAAAAATGTTTTTGTTTGAAAAAGTGAATGTTTTTTAGGCCTGTGTTACATTGATGGATGGAGTGATGGAGTGATGGATGGATGGATGGATGGATGGATAGATAGATGAATAGATGAATATATAGATACATGAGTTTAAACCACTTTTTGTTAAAAAAAATATGTTTTTGTTTGAAAAAGTGAATGTTTTTAGGCCTGTGTTATACATGGATGGATGGAGTGATGGATGGATGGATGGATGGATGGATAGATAGATAAATAGATAGATAGATGAATAGATGAATATATAGATACATGAGTTTAAACAACTTTTTGTTAAAAAAAAAAAAGTTTTTGTTTGAAAAAGTGAATGTTTTTAGGCCTGTGTTATACATGGATGGATGGAGTGATGGAGTGATGGAGTGATGGATGGATGGATGGATAGATAGATGGATAGATGGATAGATGGATAGATGGATAGATGAGTTTGATCGACTGTTTGTTCATATTTTTTTATTGTTTTGTGTTAAATATTGAAAGTAGTCTTTGGACTAATGGTTAGTTTGGGTTTAGGGTTAGTTTGAGGCTATGGTTAGGTTAGGGTTAAAATGGCATATAGGTAGGGAGGTAAAAACGACTTTCACCCTCATTAGTAACCACCCTCATTTGCATAAAGGGCATCTGATTGGCCGAATCTTAACTGTCCATATATCTGCAACGGTGTGTTTTATCTGTACGAAACTTGGTTTATATAGTAATTGATGTATGGCTAGTCGACTGGTGGTGGTTTGGTGCGCCTCTAGCGCCACCAGGTGTGTAGACACGGTACTGCACTTTATTTTTTAGATTTGTTTTTTTTTAACAGGGGTCTATTTTATAAATTGCTGTTGTATCTAGGGTTATTTTATATAGGGGTGGTCTATCCTGGTATATTTTGGGTAGGGTCTGTGTAGGTCCCGCCAGTGGTCAGTGTTTTTTGGTTTTGTTTTCTGTTTTTTTGTGCAGGTGGTGGGTAGGTTTAGCTGGTTAGGTGAGGTAGCGTGCCAGGCCTTTGGCCTTTGACCCTGCATCCATGCAGACGCCCTGACGCAAACTGAACTTGAGTTTTCCCCCAGCTGTTCACCTGTCAATGCAAAATGGTTGCATTTGCCGTGCATATCAGCACGAGTGCTGAAACAGCACCAATGCTGACAGGTAAGTGTCTATTTCTATAGATAGATTGATGGATGGTGATGGATGGATGGATGGATGGATGGATGGATGGATGGATGGATGGATGGATGGATGGATGGATGGATGGATAGATAGGTACATGAGTTGAAACAACTTTTTGTTAAAAAAAATGTTTTTGTTAAAAAAAATGTTTTTGTTTGAAAAAGTGAATGTTTTTTAGGCCTGTGTTACATTGATGGATGGAGTGATGGAGTGATGGATGGATGGATGGATGGATGGATAGATAGATGAATAGATGAATATATAGATACATGAGTTTAAACCACTTTTTGTTAAAAAAAATATGTTTTTGTTTGAAAAAGTGAATGTTTTTAGGCCTGTGTTATACATGGATGGATGGAGTGATGGATGGATGGATGGATGGATGGATAGATAGATAAATAGATAGATAGATGAATAGATGAATATATAGATACATGAGTTTAAACAACTTTTTGTTAAAAAAAAAAAAGTTTTTGTTTGAAAAAAAAAGTGAATGTTTTTAGGCCTGTGTTATACATGGATGGATGGAGTGATGGAGTGATGGAGTGATGGATGGATGGATGGATAGATAGATGGATAGATGGATAGATGGATAGATGGATAGATGAGTTTGATCGACTGTTTGTTCATATTTTTTTATTGTTTTGTGTTAAATATTGAAAGTAGTCTTTGGACTAATGGTTAGTTTGGGTTTAGGGTTAGTTTGAGGCTATGGTTAGGTTAGGGTTAAAATGGCATATAGGTAGGGAGGTAAAAACGACTTTCACCCTCATTAGTAACCACCCTCATTTGCATAAAGGGCATCTGATTGGCCGAATCTTAACTGTCCATATATCTGCAACGGTGTGTTTTATCTGTACGAAACTTGGTTTATATAGTAATTGATGTATGGCTAGTCGACTGGTGGTGGTTTGGTGCGCCTCTAGCGCCACCAGGTGTGTAGACACGGTACTGCACTTTATTTTTTAGATTTGTTTTTTTTTAACAGGGGTCTATTTTATAAATTGCTGTTGTATCTAGGGTTATTTTATATAGGGGTGGTCTATCCTGGTATATTTTGGGTAGGGTCTGTGTAGGTCCCGCCAGTGGTCAGTGTTTTTTGGTTTTGTTTTCTGTTTTTTTGTGCAGGTGGTGGGTAGGTTTAGCTGGTTAGGTGAGGTAGCGTGCCAGGCCTTTGGCCTTTGACCCTGCATCCATGCAGACGCCCTGACGCAAACTGAACTTGAGTTTTCCCCCAGCTGTTCACCTGTCAATGCAAAATGGTTGCATTTGCCGTGCATATCAGCACGAGTGCTGAAACAGCACCAATGCTGACAGGTAAGTGTCTATTTCTATAGATAGATTGATGGATGGAGTGATGGATGGATGGATGGATGGATGGATGGATGGATGGATGGATGGATGGATGGATGGATGGATGGATGGATAGATAGGTACATGAGTTGAAACAACTTTTTGTTAAAAAAAATGTTTTTGTTAAAAAAAATGTTTTTGTTTGAAAAAGTGAATGTTTTTTAGGCCTGTGTTACATTGATGGATGGAGTGATGGAGTGATGGATGGATGGATGGATGGATGGATAGATAGATGAATAGATGAATATATAGATACATGAGTTTAAACCACTTTTTGTTAAAAAAAATATGTTTTTGTTTGAAAAAGTGAATGTTTTTAGGCCTGTGTTATACATGGATGGATGGAGTGATGGATGGATGGATGGATGGATGGATAGATAGATAAATAGATAGATAGATGAATAGATGAATATATAGATACATGAGTTTAAACAACTTTTTGTTAAAAAAAAAAAAGTTTTTGTTTGAAAAAGTGAATGTTTTTAGGCCTGTGTTATACATGGATGGATGGAGTGATGGAGTGATGGAGTGATGGATGGATGGATGGATAGATAGATGGATAGATGGATAGATGGATAGATGGATAGATGAGTTTGATCGACTGTTTGTTCATATTTTTTTATTGTTTTGTGTTAAATATTGAAAGTAGTCTTTGGACTAATGGTTAGTTTGGGTTTAGGGTTAGTTTGAGGCTATGGTTAGGTTAGGGTTAAAATGGCATATAGGTAGGGAGGTAAAAACGACTTTCACCCTCATTAGTAACCACCCTCATTTGCATAAAGGGCATCTGATTGGCCGAATCTTAACTGTCCATATATCTGCAACGGTGTGTTTTATCTGTACGAAACTTGGTTTATATAGTAATTGATGTATGGCTAGTCGACTGGTGGTGGTTTGGTGCGCCTCTAGCGCCACCAGGTGTGTAGACACGGTACTGCACTTTATTTTTTAGATTTGTTTTTTTTTAACAGGGGTCTATTTTATAAATTGCTGTTGTATCTAGGGTTATTTTATATAGGGGTGGTCTATCCTGGTATATTTTGGGTAGGGTCTGTGTAGGTCCCGCCAGTGGTCAGTGTTTTTTGGTTTTGTTTTCTGTTTTTTTGTGCAGGTGGTGGGTAGGTTTAGCTGGTTAGGTGAGGTAGCGTGCCAGGCCTTTGGCCTTTGACCCTGCATCCATGCAGACGCCCTGACGCAAACTGAACTTGAGTTTTCAGCTGTTCACCTGTCAATGCAAAATGGTTGCATTTGCCGTGCATATCAGCACGAGTGCTGAAACAGCACCAATGCTGACAGGTAAGTGTCTATTTCTATAGATAGATTGATGGATGGAGGATGATGGATGGATGGATGGATGGATGGATGGATGGATGGATGGATGGATGGATGGATGGATGGATGGATAGATAGGTACATGAGTTGAAACAACTTTTTGTTAAAAAAAATGTTTTTGTTAAAAAAAATGTTTTTGTTTGAAAAAGTGAATGTTTTTTAGGCCTGTGTTACATTGATGGATGGAGTGATGGAGTGATGGATGGATGGATGGATGGATGGATAGATAGATGAATAGATGAATATATAGATACATGAGTTTAAACCACTTTTTGTTAAAAAAAATATGTTTTTGTTTGAAAAAGTGAATGTTTTTAGGCCTGTGTTATACATGGATGGATGGAGTGATGGATGGATGGATGGATGGATGGATAGATAGATAAATAGATAGATAGATGAATAGATGAATATATAGATACATGAGTTTAAACAACTTTTTGTTAAAAAAAAAAAAGTTTTTGTTTGAAAAAGTGAATGTTTTTAGGCCTGTGTTATACATGGATGGATGGAGTGATGGAGTGATGGAGTGATGGATGGATGGATGGATAGATAGATGGATAGATGGATAGATGGATAGATGGATAGATGAGTTTGATCGACTGTTTGTTCATATTTTTTTATTGTTTTGTGTTAAATATTGAAAGTAGTCTTTGGACTAATGGTTAGTTTGGGTTTAGGGTTAGTTTGAGGCTATGGTTAGGTTAGGGTTAAAATGGCATATAGGTAGGGAGGTAAAAACGACTTTCACCCTCATTAGTAACCACCCTCATTTGCATAAAGGGCATCTGATTGGCCGAATCTTAACTGTCCATATATCTGCAACGGTGTGTTTTATCTGTACGAAACTTGGTTTATATAGTAATTGATGTATGGCTAGTCGACTGGTGGTGGTTTGGTGCGCCTCTAGCGCCACCAGGTGTGTAGACACGGTACTGCACTTTATTTTTTAGATTTGTTTTTTTTTAACAGGGGTCTATTTTATAAATTGCTGTTGTATCTAGGGTTATTTTATATAGGGGTGGTCTATCCTGGTATATTTTGGGTAGGGTCTGTGTAGGTCCCGCCAGTGGTCAGTGTTTTTTGGTTTTGTTTTCTGTTTTTTTGTGCAGGTGGTGGGTAGGTTTAGCTGGTTAGGTGAGGTAGCGTGCCAGGCCTTTGGCCTTTGACCCTGCATCCATGCAGACGCCCTGACGCAAACTGAACTTGAGTTTTCCCCCAGCTGTTCACCTGTCAATGCAAAATGGTTGCATTTGCCGTGCATATCAGCACGAGTGCTGAAACAGCACCAATGCTGACAGGTAAGTGTCTATTTCTATAGATAGATTGATGGATGGATGATGGATGGATGGATGGATGGATGGATGGATGGATGGATGGATGGATGGATGGATGGATGGATGGATGGATAGATAGGTACATGAGTTGAAACAACTTTTTGTTAAAAAAAATGTTTTTGTTAAAAAAAATGTTTTTGTTTGAAAAAGTGAATGTTTTTTAGGCCTGTGTTACATTGATGGATGGAGTGATGGAGTGATGGATGGATGGATGGATGGATGGATAGATAGATGAATAGATGAATATATAGATACATGAGTTTAAACCACTTTTTGTTAAAAAAAATATGTTTTTGTTTGAAAAAGTGAATGTTTTTAGGCCTGTGTTATACATGGATGGATGGAGTGATGGATGGATGGATGGATGGATGGATAGATAGATAAATAGATAGATAGATGAATAGATGAATATATAGATACATGAGTTTAAACAACTTTTTGTTAAAAAAAAAAAAGTTTTTGTTTGAAAAAGTGAATGTTTTTAGGCCTGTGTTATACATGGATGGATGGAGTGATGGAGTGATGGAGTGATGGATGGATGGATGGATAGATAGATGGATAGATGGATAGATGGATAGATGGATAGATGAGTTTGATCGACTGTTTGTTCATATTTTTTTATTGTTTTGTGTTAAATATTGAAAGTAGTCTTTGGACTAATGGTTAGTTTGGGTTTAGGGTTAGTTTGAGGCTATGGTTAGGTTAGGGTTAAAATGGCATATAGGTAGGGAGGTAAAAACGACTTTCACCCTCATTAGTAACCACCCTCATTTGCATAAAGGGCATCTGATTGGCCGAATCTTAACTGTCCATATATCTGCAACGGTGTGTTTTATCTGTACGAAACTTGGTTTATATAGTAATTGATGTATGGCTAGTCGACTGGTGGTGGTTTGGTGCGCCTCTAGCGCCACCAGGTGTGTAGACACGGTACTGCACTTTATTTTTTAGATTTGTTTTTTTTTAACAGGGGTCTATTTTATAAATTGCTGTTGTATCTAGGGTTATTTTATATAGGGGTGGTCTATCCTGGTATATTTTGGGTAGGGTCTGTGTAGGTCCCGCCAGTGGTCAGTGTTTTTTGGTTTTGTTTTCTGTTTTTTTGTGCAGGTGGTGGGTAGGTTTAGCTGGTTAGGTGAGGTAGCGTGCCAGGCCTTTGGCCTTTGACCCTGCATCCATGCAGACGCCCTGACGCAAACTGAACTTGAGTTTTCCCCCAGCTGTTCACCTGTCAATGCAAAATGGTTGCATTTGCCGTGCATATCAGCACGAGTGCTGAAACAGCACCAATGCTGACAGGTAAGTGTCTATTTCTATAGATAGATTGATGGATGGAGTGATGGATGGATGGATGGATGGATGGATGGATGGATGGATGGATGGATGGATGGATGGATGGATGGATAGATAGGTACATGAGTTGAAACAACTTTTTGTTAAAAAAAATGTTTTTGTTAAAAAAAATGTTTTTGTTTGAAAAAGTGAATGTTTTTTAGGCCTGTGTTACATTGATGGATGGAGTGATGGAGTGATGGATGGATGGATGGATGGATGGATAGATAGATGAATAGATGAATATATAGATACATGAGTTTAAACCACTTTTTGTTAAAAAAAATATGTTTTTGTTTGAAAAAGTGAATGTTTTTAGGCCTGTGTTATACATGGATGGATGGAGTGATGGATGGATGGATGGATGGATGGATAGATAGATAAATAGATAGATAGATGAATAGATGAATATATAGATACATGAGTTTAAACAACTTTTTGTTAAAAAAAAAAAAGTTTTTGTTTGAAAAAGTGAATGTTTTTAGGCCTGTGTTATACATGGATGGATGGAGTGATGGAGTGATGGAGTGATGGATGGATGGATGGATAGATAGATGGATAGATGGATAGATGGATAGATGGATAGATGAGTTTGATCGACTGTTTGTTCATATTTTTTTATTGTTTTGTGTTAAATATTGAAAGTAGTCTTTGGACTAATGGTTAGTTTGGGTTTAGGGTTAGTTTGAGGCTATGGTTAGGTTAGGGTTAAAATGGCATATAGGTAGGGAGGTAAAAACGACTTTCACCCTCATTAGTAACCACCCTCATTTGCATAAAGGGCATCTGATTGGCCGAATCTTAACTGTCCATATATCTGCAACGGTGTGTTTTATCTGTACGAAACTTGGTTTATATAGTAATTGATGTATGGCTAGTCGACTGGTGGTGGTTTGGTGCGCCTCTAGCGCCACCAGGTGTGTAGACACGGTACTGCACTTTATTTTTTAGATTTGTTTTTTTTTAACAGGGGTCTATTTTATAAATTGCTGTTGTATCTAGGGTTATTTTATATAGGGGTGGTCTATCCTGGTATATTTTGGGTAGGGTCTGTGTAGGTCCCGCCAGTGGTCAGTGTTTTTTGGTTTTGTTTTCTGTTTTTTTGTGCAGGTGGTGGGTAGGTTTAGCTGGTTAGGTGAGGTAGCGTGCCAGGCCTTTGGCCTTTGACCCTGCATCCATGCAGACGCCCTGACGCAAACTGAACTTGAGTTTTCCCCCAGCTGTTCACCTGTCAATGCAAAATGGTTGCATTTGCCGTGCATATCAGCACGAGTGCTGAAACAGCACCAATGCTGACAGGTAAGTGTCTATTTCTATAGATAGATTGATGGATGGATGATGGATGGATGGATGGATGGATGGATGGATGGATGGATGGATGGATGGATGGATGGATGGATGGATGGATAGATAGGTACATGAGTTGAAACAACTTTTTGTTAAAAAAAATGTTTTTGTTAAAAAAAATGTTTTTGTTTGAAAAAGTGAATGTTTTTTAGGCCTGTGTTACATTGATGGATGGAGTGATGGAGTGATGGATGGATGGATGGATGGATGGATAGATAGATGAATAGATGAATATATAGATACATGAGTTTAAACCACTTTTTGTTAAAAAAAATATGTTTTTGTTTGAAAAAGTGAATGTTTTTAGGCCTGTGTTATACATGGATGGATGGAGTGATGGATGGATGGATGGATGGATGGATAGATAGATAAATAGATAGATAGATGAATAGATGAATATATAGATACATGAGTTTAAACAACTTTTTGTTAAAAAAAAAAAAGTTTTTGTTTGAAAAAGTGAATGTTTTTAGGCCTGTGTTATACATGGATGGATGGAGTGATGGAGTGATGGAGTGATGGATGGATGGATGGATAGATAGATGGATAGATGGATAGATGGATAGATGGATAGATGAGTTTGATCGACTGTTTGTTCATATTTTTTTATTGTTTTGTGTTAAATATTGAAAGTAGTCTTTGGACTAATGGTTAGTTTGGGTTTAGGGTTAGTTTGAGGCTATGGTTAGGTTAGGGTTAAAATGGCATATAGGTAGGGAGGTAAAAACGACTTTCACCCTCATTAGTAACCACCCTCATTTGCATAAAGGGCATCTGATTGGCCGAATCTTAACTGTCCATATATCTGCAACGGTGTGTTTTATCTGTACGAAACTTGGTTTATATAGTAATTGATGTATGGCTAGTCGACTGGTGGTGGTTTGGTGCGCCTCTAGCGCCACCAGGTGTGTAGACACGGTACTGCACTTTATTTTTTAGATTTGTTTTTTTTTAACAGGGGTCTATTTTATAAATTGCTGTTGTATCTAGGGTTATTTTATATAGGGGTGGTCTATCCTGGTATATTTTGGGTAGGGTCTGTGTAGGTCCCGCCAGTGGTCAGTGTTTTTTGGTTTTGTTTTCTGTTTTTTTGTGCAGGTGGTGGGTAGGTTTAGCTGGTTAGGTGAGGTAGCGTGCCAGGCCTTTGGCCTTTGACCCTGCATCCATGCAGACGCCCTGACGCAAACTGAACTTGAGTTTTCCCCCAGCTGTTCACCTGTCAATGCAAAATGGTTGCATTTGCCGTGCATATCAGCACGAGTGCTGAAACAGCACCAATGCTGACAGGTAAGTGTCTATTTCTATAGATAGATTGATGGATGGAGTGATGGATGGATGGATGGATGGATGGATGGATGGATGGATGGATGGATGGATGGATGGATGGATGGATGGATAGATAGGTACATGAGTTGAAACAACTTTTTGTTAAAAAAAATGTTTTTGTTAAAAAAAATGTTTTTGTTTGAAAAAGTGAATGTTTTTTAGGCCTGTGTTACATTGATGGATGGAGTGATGGAGTGATGGATGGATGGATGGATGGATGGATAGATAGATGAATAGATGAATATATAGATACATGAGTTTAAACCACTTTTTGTTAAAAAAAATATGTTTTTGTTTGAAAAAGTGAATGTTTTTAGGCCTGTGTTATACATGGATGGATGGAGTGATGGATGGATGGATGGATGGATGGATAGATAGATAAATAGATAGATAGATGAATAGATGAATATATAGATACATGAGTTTAAACAACTTTTTGTTAAAAAAAAAAAAGTTTTTGTTTGAAAAAGTGAATGTTTTTAGGCCTGTGTTATACATGGATGGATGGAGTGATGGAGTGATGGAGTGATGGATGGATGGATGGATAGATAGATGGATAGATGGATAGATGGATAGATGGATAGATGAGTTTGATCGACTGTTTGTTCATATTTTTTTATTGTTTTGTGTTAAATATTGAAAGTAGTCTTTGGACTAATGGTTAGTTTGGGTTTAGGGTTAGTTTGAGGCTATGGTTAGGTTAGGGTTAAAATGGCATATAGGTAGGGAGGTAAAAACGACTTTCACCCTCATTAGTAACCACCCTCATTTGCATAAAGGGCATCTGATTGGCCGAATCTTAACTGTCCATATATCTGCAACGGTGTGTTTTATCTGTACGAAACTTGGTTTATATAGTAATTGATGTATGGCTAGTCGACTGGTGGTGGTTTGGTGCGCCTCTAGCGCCACCAGGTGTGTAGACACGGTACTGCACTTTATTTTTTAGATTTGTTTTTTTTTAACAGGGGTCTATTTTATAAATTGCTGTTGTATCTAGGGTTATTTTATATAGGGGTGGTCTATCCTGGTATATTTTGGGTAGGGTCTGTGTAGGTCCCGCCAGTGGTCAGTGTTTTTTGGTTTTGTTTTCTGTTTTTTTGTGCAGGTGGTGGGTAGGTTTAGCTGGTTAGGTGAGGTAGCGTGCCAGGCCTTTGGCCTTTGACCCTGCATCCATGCAGACGCCCTGACGCAAACTGAACTTGAGTTTTCCCCCAGCTGTTCACCTGTCAATGCAAAATGGTTGCATTTGCCGTGCATATCAGCACGAGTGCTGAAACAGCACCAATGCTGACAGGTAAGTGTCTATTTCTATAGATAGATTGATGGATGGAGTGATGGATGGATGGATGGATGGATGGATGGATGGATGGATGGATGGATGGATGGATGGATGGATGGATGGATAGATAGGTACATGAGTTGAAACAACTTTTTGTTAAAAAAAATGTTTTTGTTAAAAAAAATGTTTTTGTTTGAAAAAGTGAATGTTTTTTAGGCCTGTGTTACATTGATGGATGGAGTGATGGAGTGATGGATGGATGGATGGATGGATGGATAGATAGATGAATAGATGAATATATAGATACATGAGTTTAAACCACTTTTTGTTAAAAAAAATATGTTTTTGTTTGAAAAAGTGAATGTTTTTAGGCCTGTGTTATACATGGATGGATGGAGTGATGGATGGATGGATGGATGGATGGATAGATAGATAAATAGATAGATAGATGAATAGATGAATATATAGATACATGAGTTTAAACAACTTTTTGTTAAAAAAAAAAAAGTTTTTGTTTGAAAAAGTGAATGTTTTTAGGCCTGTGTTATACATGGATGGATGGAGTGATGGAGTGATGGAGTGATGGATGGATGGATGGATAGATAGATGGATAGATGGATAGATGGATAGATGGATAGATGAGTTTGATCGACTGTTTGTTCATATTTTTTTATTGTTTTGTGTTAAATATTGAAAGTAGTCTTTGGACTAATGGTTAGTTTGGGTTTAGGGTTAGTTTGAGGCTATGGTTAGGTTAGGGTTAAAATGGCATATAGGTAGGGAGGTAAAAACGACTTTCACCCTCATTAGTAACCACCCTCATTTGCATAAAGGGCATCTGATTGGCCGAATCTTAACTGTCCATATATCTGCAACGGTGTGTTTTATCTGTACGAAACTTGGTTTATATAGTAATTGATGTATGGCTAGTCGACTGGTGGTGGTTTGGTGCGCCTCTAGCGCCACCAGGTGTGTAGACACGGTACTGCACTTTATTTTTTAGATTTGTTTTTTTTTAACAGGGGTCTATTTTATAAATTGCTGTTGTATCTAGGGTTATTTTATATAGGGGTGGTCTATCCTGGTATATTTTGGGTAGGGTCTGTGTAGGTCCCGCCAGTGGTCAGTGTTTTTTGGTTTTGTTTTCTGTTTTTTTGTGCAGGTGGTGGGTAGGTTTAGCTGGTTAGGTGAGGTAGCGTGCCAGGCCTTTGGCCTTTGACCCTGCATCCATGCAGACGCCCTGACGCAAACTGAACTTGAGTTTTCCCCCAGCTGTTCACCTGTCAATGCAAAATGGTTGCATTTGCCGTGCATATCAGCACGAGTGCTGAAACAGCACCAATGCTGACAGGTAAGTGTCTATTTCTATAGATAGATTGATGGATGGAGTGATGGATGGATGGATGGATGGATGGATGGATGGATGGATGGATGGATGGATGGATGGATGGATGGATGGATAGATAGGTACATGAGTTGAAACAACTTTTTGTTAAAAAAAATGTTTTTGTTAAAAAAAATGTTTTTGTTTGAAAAAGTGAATGTTTTTTAGGCCTGTGTTACATTGATGGATGGAGTGATGGAGTGATGGATGGATGGATGGATGGATGGATAGATAGATGAATAGATGAATATATAGATACATGAGTTTAAACCACTTTTTGTTAAAAAAAATATGTTTTTGTTTGAAAAAGTGAATGTTTTTAGGCCTGTGTTATACATGGATGGATGGAGTGATGGATGGATGGATGGATGGATGGATAGATAGATAAATAGATAGATAGATGAATAGATGAATATATAGATACATGAGTTTAAACAACTTTTTGTTAAAAAAAAAAAAGTTTTTGTTTGAAAAAGTGAATGTTTTTAGGCCTGTGTTATACATGGATGGATGGAGTGATGGAGTGATGGAGTGATGGATGGATGGATGGATAGATAGATGGATAGATGGATAGATGGATAGATGGATAGATGAGTTTGATCGACTGTTTGTTCATATTTTTTTATTGTTTTGTGTTAAATATTGAAAGTAGTCTTTGGACTAATGGTTAGTTTGGGTTTAGGGTTAGTTTGAGGCTATGGTTAGGTTAGGGTTAAAATGGCATATAGGTAGGGAGGTAAAAACGACTTTCACCCTCATTAGTAACCACCCTCATTTGCATAAAGGGCATCTGATTGGCCGAATCTTAACTGTCCATATATCTGCAACGGTGTGTTTTATCTGTACGAAACTTGGTTTATATAGTAATTGATGTATGGCTAGTCGACTGGTGGTGGTTTGGTGCGCCTCTAGCGCCACCAGGTGTGTAGACACGGTACTGCACTTTATTTTTTAGATTTGTTTTTTTTTAACAGGGGTCTATTTTATAAATTGCTGTTGTATCTAGGGTTATTTTATATAGGGGTGGTCTATCCTGGTATATTTTGGGTAGGGTCTGTGTAGGTCCCGCCAGTGGTCAGTGTTTTTTGGTTTTGTTTTCTGTTTTTTTGTGCAGGTGGTGGGTAGGTTTAGCTGGTTAGGTGAGGTAGCGTGCCAGGCCTTTGGCCTTTGACCCTGCATCCATGCAGACGCCCTGACGCAAACTGAACTTGAGTTTTCCCCCAGCTGTTCACCTGTCAATGCAAAATGGTTGCATTTGCCGTGCATATCAGCACGAGTGCTGAAACAGCACCAATGCTGACAGGTAAGTGTCTATTTCTATAGATAGATTGATGGATGGAGTGATGGATGGATGGATGGATGGATGGATGGATGGATGGATGGATGGATGGATGGATGGATGGATGGATGGATAGATAGGTACATGAGTTGAAACAACTTTTTGTTAAAAAAAATGTTTTTGTTAAAAAAAATGTTTTTGTTTGAAAAAGTGAATGTTTTTTAGGCCTGTGTTACATTGATGGATGGAGTGATGGAGTGATGGATGGATGGATGGATGGATGGATAGATAGATGAATAGATGAATATATAGATACATGAGTTTAAACCACTTTTTGTTAAAAAAAATATGTTTTTGTTTGAAAAAGTGAATGTTTTTAGGCCTGTGTTATACATGGATGGATGGAGTGATGGATGGATGGATGGATGGATGGATAGATAGATAAATAGATAGATAGATGAATAGATGAATATATAGATACATGAGTTTAAACAACTTTTTGTTAAAAAAAAAAAAGTTTTTGTTTGAAAAAGTGAATGTTTTTAGGCCTGTGTTATACATGGATGGATGGAGTGATGGAGTGATGGAGTGATGGATGGATGGATGGATAGATAGATGGATAGATGGATAGATGGATAGATGGATAGATGAGTTTGATCGACTGTTTGTTCATATTTTTTTATTGTTTTGTGTTAAATATTGAAAGTAGTCTTTGGACTAATGGTTAGTTTGGGTTTAGGGTTAGTTTGAGGCTATGGTTAGGTTAGGGTTAAAATGGCATATAGGTAGGGAGGTAAAAACGACTTTCACCCTCATTAGAGGGCATCTGATTGGCCGAATCTTAACTGTCCATATATCTGCAACGGTGTGTTTTATCTGTACGAAACTTGGTTTATATAGTAATTGATGTATGGCTAGTCGACTGGTGGTGGTTTGGTGCGCCTCTAGCGCCACCAGGTGTGTAGACACGGTACTGCACTTTATTTTTTAGATTTGTTTTTTTTTAACAGGGGTCTATTTTATAAATTGCTGTTGTATCTAGGGTTATTTTATATAGGGGTGGTCTATCCTGGTATATTTTGGGTAGGGTCTGTGTAGGTCCCGCCAGTGGTCAGTGTTTTTTGGTTTTGTTTTCTGTTTTTTTGTGCAGGTGGTGGGTAGGTTTAGCTGGTTAGGTGAGGTAGCGTGCCAGGCCTTTGGCCTTTGACCCTGCATCCATGCAGACGCCCTGACGCAAACTGAACTTGAGTTTTCCCCCAGCTGTTCACCTGTCAATGCAAAATGGTTGCATTTGCCGTGCATATCAGCACGAGTGCTGAAACAGCACCAATGCTGACAGGTAAGTGTCTATTTCTATAGATAGATTGATGGATGGAGTGATGGATGGATGGATGGATGGATGGATGGATGGATGGATGGATGGATGGATGGATGGATGGATGGATAGATAGGTACATGAGTTGAAACAACTTTTTGTTAAAAAAAATGTTTTTGTTAAAAAAAATGTTTTTGTTTGAAAAAGTGAATGTTTTTTAGGCCTGTGTTACATTGATGGATGGAGTGATGGAGTGATGGATGGATGGATGGATGGATGGATAGATAGATGAATAGATGAATATATAGATACATGAGTTTAAACCACTTTTTGTTAAAAAAAATATGTTTTTGTTTGAAAAAGTGAATGTTTTTAGGCCTGTGTTATACATGGATGGATGGAGTGATGGATGGATGGATGGATGGATGGATAGATAGATAAATAGATAGATAGATGAATAGATGAATATATAGATACATGAGTTTAAACAACTTTTTGTTAAAAAAAAAAAAGTTTTTGTTTGAAAAAGTGAATGTTTTTAGGCCTGTGTTATACATGGATGGATGGAGTGATGGAGTGATGGAGTGATGGATGGATGGATGGATAGATAGATGGATAGATGGATAGATGGATAGATGGATAGATGAGTTTGATCGACTGTTTGTTCATATTTTTTTATTGTTTTGTGTTAAATATTGAAAGTAGTCTTTGGACTAATGGTTAGTTTGGGTTTAGGGTTAGTTTGAGGCTATGGTTAGGTTAGGGTTAAAATGGCATATAGGTAGGGAGGTAAAAACGACTTTCACCCTCATTAGTAACCACCCTCATTTGCATAAAGGGCATCTGATTGGCCGAATCTTAACTGTCCATATATCTGCAACGGTGTGTTTTATCTGTACGAAACTTGGTTTATATAGTAATTGATGTATGGCTAGTCGACTGGTGGTGGTTTGGTGCGCCTCTAGCGCCACCAGGTGTGTAGACACGGTACTGCACTTTATTTTTTAGATTTGTTTTTTTTTAACAGGGGTCTATTTTATAAATTGCTGTTGTATCTAGGGTTATTTTATATAGGGGTGGTCTATCCTGGTATATTTTGGGTAGGGTCTGTGTAGGTCCCGCCAGTGGTCAGTGTTTTTTGGTTTTGTTTTCTGTTTTTTTGTGCAGGTGGTGGGTAGGTTTAGCTGGTTAGGTGAGGTAGCGTGCCAGGCCTTTGGCCTTTGACCCTGCATCCATGCAGACGCCCTGACGCAAACTGAACTTGAGTTTTCCCCCAGCTGTTCACCTGTCAATGCAAAATGGTTGCATTTGCCGTGCATATCAGCACGAGTGCTGAAACAGCACCAATGCTGACAGGTAAGTGTCTATTTCTATAGATAGATTGATGGATGGAGGATGGATGGATGGATGGATGGATGGATGGATGGATGGATGGATGGATGGATGGATGGATGGATGGATGGATAGATAGGTACATGAGTTGAAACAACTTTTTGTTAAAAAAAATGTTTTTGTTAAAAAAAAAATGTTTTTGTTTGAAAAAGTGAATGTTTTTTAGGCCTGTGTTACATTGATGGATGGAGTGATGGAGTGATGGATGGATGGATGGATGGATGGATAGATAGATGAATAGATGAATATATAGATACATGAGTTTAAACCACTTTTTGTTAAAAAAAATATGTTTTTGTTTGAAAAAGTGAATGTTTTTAGGCCTGTGTTATACATGGATGGATGGAGTGATGGATGGATGGATGGATGGATGGATAGATAGATAAATAGATAGATAGATGAATAGATGAATATATAGATACATGAGTTTAAACAACTTTTTGTTAAAAAAAAAAAAGTTTTTGTTTGAAAAAGTGAATGTTTTTAGGCCTGTGTTATACATGGATGGATGGAGTGATGGAGTGATGGAGTGATGGATGGATGGATGGATAGATAGATGGATAGATGGATAGATGGATAGATGGATAGATGAGTTTGATCGACTGTTTGTTCATATTTTTTTATTGTTTTGTGTTAAATATTGAAAGTAGTCTTTGGACTAATGGTTAGTTTGGGTTTAGGGTTAGTTTGAGGCTATGGTTAGGTTAGGGTTAAAATGGCATATAGGTAGGGAGGTAAAAACGACTTTCACCCTCATTAGTAACCACCCTCATTTGCATAAAGGGCATCTGATTGGCCGAATCTTAACTGTCCATATATCTGCAACGGTGTGTTTTATCTGTACGAAACTTGGTTTATATAGTAATTGATGTATGGCTAGTCGACTGGTGGTGGTTTGGTGCGCCTCTAGCGCCACCAGGTGTGTAGACACGGTACTGCACTTTATTTTTTAGATTTGTTTTTTTTTAACAGGGGTCTATTTTATAAATTGCTGTTGTATCTAGGGTTATTTTATATAGGGGTGGTCTATCCTGGTATATTTTGGGTAGGGTCTGTGTAGGTCCCGCCAGTGGTCAGTGTTTTTTGGTTTTGTTTTCTGTTTTTTTGTGCAGGTGGTGGGTAGGTTTAGCTGGTTAGGTGAGGTAGCGTGCCAGGCCTTTGGCCTTTGACCCTGCATCCATGCAGACGCCCTGACGCAAACTGAACTTGAGTTTTCCCCCAGCTGTTCACCTGTCAATGCAAAATGGTTGCATTTGCCGTGCATATCAGCACGAGTGCTGAAACAGCACCAATGCTGACAGGTAAGTGTCTATTTCTATAGATAGATTGATGGATGGAGTGATGGATGGATGGATGGATGGATGGATGGATGGATGGATGGATGGATGGATGGATGGATGGATGGATAGATAGGTACATGAGTTGAAACAACTTTTTGTTAAAAAAAATGTTTTTGTTAAAAAAAATGTTTTTGTTTGAAAAAGTGAATGTTTTTTAGGCCTGTGTTACATTGATGGATGGAGTGATGGAGTGATGGATGGATGGATGGATGGATGGATAGATAGATGAATAGATGAATATATAGATACATGAGTTTAAACCACTTTTTGTTAAAAAAAATATGTTTTTGTTTGAAAAAGTGAATGTTTTTAGGCCTGTGTTATACATGGATGGATGGAGTGATGGATGGATGGATGGATGGATGGATAGATAGATAAATAGATAGATAGATGAATAGATGAATATATAGATACATGAGTTTAAACAACTTTTTGTTAAAAAAAAAAAAGTTTTTGTTTGAAAAAGTGAATGTTTTTAGGCCTGTGTTATACATGGATGGATGGAGTGATGGAGTGATGGAGTGATGGATGGATGGATGGATAGATAGATGGATAGATGGATAGATGGATAGATGGATAGATGAGTTTGATCGACTGTTTGTTCATATTTTTTTATTGTTTTGTGTTAAATATTGAAAGTAGTCTTTGGACTAATGGTTAGTTTGGGTTTAGGGTTAGTTTGAGGCTATGGTTAGGTTAGGGTTAAAATGGCATATAGGTAGGGAGGTAAAAACGACTTTCACCCTCATTAGTAACCACCCTCATTTGCATAAAGGGCATCTGATTGGCCGAATCTTAACTGTCCATATATCTGCAACGGTGTGTTTTATCTGTACGAAACTTGGTTTATATAGTAATTGATGTATGGCTAGTCGACTGGTGGTGGTTTGGTGCGCCTCTAGCGCCACCAGGTGTGTAGACACGGTACTGCACTTTATTTTTTAGATTTGTTTTTTTTTAACAGGGGTCTATTTTATAAATTGCTGTTGTATCTAGGGTTATTTTATATAGGGGTGGTCTATCCTGGTATATTTTGGGTAGGGTCTGTGTAGGTCCCGCCAGTGGTCAGTGTTTTTTGGTTTTGTTTTCTGTTTTTTTGTGCAGGTGGTGGGTAGGTTTAGCTGGTTAGGTGAGGTAGCGTGCCAGGCCTTTGGCCTTTGACCCTGCATCCATGCAGACGCCCTGACGCAAACTGAACTTGAGTTTTCCCCCAGCTGTTCACCTGTCAATGCAAAATGGTTGCATTTGCCGTGCATATCAGCACGAGTGCTGAAACAGCACCAATGCTGACAGGTAAGTGTCTATTTCTATAGATAGATTGATGGATGGAGTGATGGATGGATGGATGGATGGATGGATGGATGGATGGATGGATGGATGGATGGATGGATGGATGGATGGATAGATAGGTACATGAGTTGAAACAACTTTTTGTTAAAAAAAATGTTTTTGTTAAAAAAAATGTTTTTGTTTGAAAAAGTGAATGTTTTTTAGGCCTGTGTTACATTGATGGATGGAGTGATGGAGTGATGGATGGATGGATGGATGGATGGATAGATAGATGAATAGATGAATATATAGATACATGAGTTTAAACCACTTTTTGTTAAAAAAAATATGTTTTTGTTTGAAAAAGTGAATGTTTTTAGGCCTGTGTTATACATGGATGGATGGAGTGATGGATGGATGGATGGATGGATGGATAGATAGATAAATAGATAGATAGATGAATAGATGAATATATAGATACATGAGTTTAAACAACTTTTTGTTAAAAAAAAAAAAGTTTTTGTTTGAAAAAGTGAATGTTTTTAGGCCTGTGTTATACATGGATGGATGGAGTGATGGAGTGATGGAGTGATGGATGGATGGATGGATAGATAGATGGATAGATGGATAGATGGATAGATGGATAGATGAGTTTGATCGACTGTTTGTTCATATTTTTTTATTGTTTTGTGTTAAATATTGAAAGTAGTCTTTGGACTAATGGTTAGTTTGGGTTTAGGGTTAGTTTGAGGCTATGGTTAGGTTAGGGTTAAAATGGCATATAGGTAGGGAGGTAAAAACGACTTTCACCCTCATTAGTAACCACCCTCATTTGCATAAAGGGCATCTGATTGGCCGAATCTTAACTGTCCATATATCTGCAACGGTGTGTTTTATCTGTACGAAACTTGGTTTATATAGTAATTGATGTATGGCTAGTCGACTGGTGGTGGTTTGGTGCGCCTCTAGCGCCACCAGGTGTGTAGACACGGTACTGCACTTTATTTTTTAGATTTGTTTTTTTTTAACAGGGGTCTATTTTATAAATTGCTGTTGTATCTAGGGTTATTTTATATAGGGGTGGTCTATCCTGGTATATTTTGGGTAGGGTCTGTGTAGGTCCCGCCAGTGGTCAGTGTTTTTTGGTTTTGTTTTCTGTTTTTTTGTGCAGGTGGTGGGTAGGTTTAGCTGGTTAGGTGAGGTAGCGTGCCAGGCCTTTGGCCTTTGACCCTGCATCCATGCAGACGCCCTGACGCAAACTGAACTTGAGTTTTCCCCCAGCTGTTCACCTGTCAATGCAAAATGGTTGCATTTGCCGTGCATATCAGCACGAGTGCTGAAACAGCACCAATGCTGACAGGTAAGTGTCTATTTCTATAGATAGATTGATGGATGGAGGATGGATGGATGGATGGATGGATGGATGGATGGATGGATGGATGGATGGATGGATGGATGGATGGATGGATAGATAGGTACATGAGTTGAAACAACTTTTTGTTAAAAAAAATGTTTTTGTTAAAAAAAATGTTTTTGTTTGAAAAAGTGAATGTTTTTTAGGCCTGTGTTACATTGATGGATGGAGTGATGGAGTGATGGATGGATGGATGGATGGATGGATAGATAGATGAATAGATGAATATATAGATACATGAGTTTAAACCACTTTTTGTTAAAAAAAATATGTTTTTGTTTGAAAAAGTGAATGTTTTTAGGCCTGTGTTATACATGGATGGATGGAGTGATGGATGGATGGATGGATGGATGGATAGATAGATAAATAGATAGATAGATGAATAGATGAATATATAGATACATGAGTTTAAACAACTTTTTGTTAAAAAAAAAAAAGTTTTTGTTTGAAAAAGTGAATGTTTTTAGG